>NW_024384863.1:0-4574 GCF_016835505.1 Polypterus senegalus
AGAAACCAGGGTTGTTTTCACTGTTTGTTTAAGTATTTGCACTTCACAAAGTTCTTTAGTTAAACCCTTTCTTAAGAAACATAATCTTGACCCCTCTGCCTTTGAAAATTTTAGACCCTTTTCTAACCTACCCTTCTTAAGTAAAATTCTAGAGAAGGCAGTCATTATGCAGTTAAATGACCACCTAAATAAACATGCTATTCTTGATACTTTTCAGTCAGGTTTCAGAACAAATCACAGTACAGAAACTGCACTTGTTAAAGTAGTAAATGACTTGCAGGTAAATGCAGACAGAGGCCATTTATCTGTTCTCATCCTCTTAGATCTGAGTGCTGCATTTGACACCATTGATCATAATATTCTTAGAAATCGCCTTAGTCAATGGGTGGGCCTCTCTGGCAGTGTCTTAAATTGGTTTGAATCCTACCTGGCAGGGAGAAAATTCTTTGTGAGTTGTGGTAATCAAATCTCAAAGACACATGATATCCGATATGGTGTTCCACAAGGCTCTATCCTGGGTCCGCTGTTATTCTCAATCTACATGCTTCCGTTAGGTCAGATTATCTCAGGGCACAATGTGAGTTACCATAGCTATGCTGATGACACACAACTGTACTTATCAATAGCACCTGATGACTCCGACTCTCTCGATTCACTAACACAATGTCTTACTGGTATTTCTGAATGGATGAATAGTAATTTTCTCAAACTAAATAAAGAGAAAACTGAAATTTTGGTAATTGGCAATAATGGATTCAGCGAGGTTATCAGAAATAAACTTAATGCACTAGGATTAAAAAGTTAAGACGGAAGTAAAAAATTTAGGGTAACCGTTGACTGTAATCTGAATTTTAAATCGCATATTCATCAGACCACTAGGACAGCATTTTTTCACTTAAGAAACATAGCAAAAGTTAGACCTCTTATATCATTGAAAGATGCTGATAAATTAGTTCACGCGTTTGTTTTCAGTCAACTAGATTACTGTAACGCACTCCTCTCAGGACTACCCAAAAAAGACATAAATCACTTGCAACGAGTGCAGAATGAAGCTGCTAGAATCCTAACTGGGAAAAGAAAATCCGAACACATCTCTCCAGTTTTGATGTCACTACACTGGTTGCCTGTGTCATTCAGGATTGACTTTAAAATACTGCTTATGGTTTATAAAGCCTTAAATAATCTCGCTCCATCTTATATATCGGAATGCCTGACATCTTATATTCCAAATCGTAACCTTAGATCTTCAAATGAGTGTCTCCTTATAATTCCAAGAACAAAACTTAAAAGAAGTGGTGAGGCGGCCTTCTGCTGCTATGCACCTAAAATCTGAAATAGCCTGCCAATAGGAATTCGCCAGGCTGATACAGTAGAGCACTTTAAAACACGGCTGAAAACACATTACTTTAACATGACCTTTTTATAACTTCACTTTAACTTAATACTGATACTCTGTATGTTCAATTCTTCATAATAACTATTCATGGTGGCTCTAAAATCCGTACTGACCCCAACTCTCTTCTGTTTCTTTTCCGGTTTCTTTGTGGTGGCGGCCTGCGCCACCACCACCTACTCAAAGCATCATGATGCACCAACATTGATGGACTGAAAGCCAGAAGTCTATGTGACCATCATCATCAGGTCCTTCCATGAAAACCCTAAATACAAAGAGGACTGTTTGATTTATGTTAGGTAGATTGCTCCAGAGGGACTGGGCGGTCTCTTGGTCTGGAACCCCTACAGATTTTATTTTTTCTCCAGCCTTTGGAGTTTTTTGTTTTTTGTCCACCCTGGCCATCGGACCTTACTCTTATTCGATGTTAATTAATGTTGACTTATGTTTATCTTTTATTGTGTCTTCTATTCCTCTATTCATTTTGTAAAGCACTTTGAGCTACATTTTTTTGTATGAATATGTGCTATATAAATAAATGTTGATTGATTGATTGATTGATTTAGAAATAGTGTGCGTCAAGTGAAGCTGTGTAAGTTCTGTTCATTTGTTTTTCGTTTGTGTTATAATAGTTACGCTTGTAATTTCATTAACACAAAACGTTTCTCAATAGTGTCTTTAATTATAGCTTCAGTATTGCAACTTTAAGATTAATTTTCGTGTATGATTTGCAACGCGATTTTTTTATGTGTAATTTGAGAACTAAGAATAGATCTACTTTATTTTTATTGTAAACCACACACACACACAGACACTATCATATGTAAAGTTATATCTGCAACTTAAAGGTTTGGATTTGAAATCTACCTTCCAAGTGTTTTTATGGACACAGTACTGCGAATGCCAACTATTCCTGTACAACCAGAAGAAATCCTTTAGTTGTTTCTCTATTTCAGATACAGTGTAAAAATGAATATTCATTGAAAGAGCCGGGGCTCCAAGTCCAAGACGCCATTAAAGTTGATCGTGAGTTTGTGTAACGTTAATGTAAATGGCCAGGAGGTGTCACTAGAGAGCGGAGTGTCAAATGCTTCCAAGTTTCGATACGATTTCCGACACAAAGGATTCAAATGTTTCTATGGTTGGTGAGACTTCACTCCGCCCAAAATGTCTGCAATTCATTTTTAACGCGTTAATTTTCTCCAGTTAATACGGTGGCCTCAAAAGGCAAGTGACAAAAATGTAAAGGCGTGACGTGCACATTCAAACGAGTAACGAAGAATATTTTAGTTATTTTTACTGGACAGTACAGGCAATCCTTCCTAACAGTGTTTCCCAAACTCTGTCCTGCATGGGGACCCCCTGTGACTGCAGGTTTTTCTTCCAAACAGAATCATAATCAGTGACTACACCTGATAACACTGAGCTCGAATAATTAGCTGGAATTTTATTTTCTCTTATTTTGCATTCAGAAAAACACAGCGGCATGATTTTTACATTTACTGTATAAGACATTTAGAAATATTTCTGCTTTAACAATAGATTTAAAGGCTAAACTCTCTTTTGTTGATTTAATTTTATTTTGCCCTTTCTCTGTGCCGTTTTCCCCCTTCGTTGTATCTTATTAATGACAATTAAAAACAAGCCGAACAGATGCTCGGATAGACAACACTGAAGGATCAAAGTTTTCTAGTTTTCTAATGTATGTATTGTTCCCTAAACACACAGAACTTGGGACATAACAGTCCACTTAATTAGCCCAGCAGTCCAATTAAAAACAGAAGCGATTTGAACAAAACTTGCAGCCGCAGGGGGTCCCAGGACCGAGTTTGTGAGTCACTGCTGTAGGAGACATGCAGTTACAGGACTGACAGTAACAATCGTAAAGAGAATCGTAAAGATGATTGCCTCATAAACATCACATCAGTAGATTTTTAATCAATTATGCCTCACTTTTATATGTTACGTCTTTCATTATATGTCCATTTAAACGAATGCCTTGTTGTCTCGAACAAGTAATGCTGTGCGATATCCAGAACTGGCAAACAAATGGACACTCAGCAGAGAAAAATCGTAAATGTGACGGGGATTTTCTGTCTCTTTGGCTGCTGTACCTCCCCACTGACACAACACCCGATCGAGCGGAAAATCACCACGGAGCGCCGCGTTAGATTACAATTAAATTAGTTTAGTGATTGTTATTACGATAAAATGGGGTGCAAAATCTCAACATTGCGGAGCAAACTAACAAGCAGCGCACTCCATTGGTGAGAACCCCAGTTTACTTTGGAGTCGGGGTTATTTATTTATTTATAAATTAGCTCATGCATTGGACAAAAAGGAATGGCTGGCCGGCTGCCTGTTTATGTACAACAGTGTGCTAGGCCTGTACCACTACACTCAATGTCTTCGGAGCGCCTGCACCCCTTCCTTTTTTCACATAATGGTATGATCCTAGTCTGTCTTTGCTTATGATTGGCCGCATGGTGTGCTCTAGTGATGGGCGGAGTGAAGCCTCGCGATGCATCAAAACGTTTGAAGCAATTGTGTCGGAAATCGTATTGAAGCTTTGACGCATTTGACACTCACCTCTCTAGTGACCCCTCCTGGCCATTTTCATTAACATTACACAAATTCTGCTCCACTTCAATGACGTCTGTTATAACTCTTATTGCTTTTATTTTTTCGCTGCTACAGACTGACAACGAAGAGAAGGGTTCGTCAGCAACTTCTACTGTCTGATGTCTAAAAAATATAAATACAGTATAGTATACAAAGGTTTATCCCTGTACTTTGCCATGGTATAGGTAAGCACATCTGAGAAAGAAAAGGTGAAATCCTTAAATCACTTATTATTAGTCGATCAAGTAATAAAATATTTCATTTATTAATTCTTTACAATATTTTTTGGAGCACAAAAGTAACGAGTTTGCTACAAAGAAATGACGTCGTCAATGGCTCAACTAACTAAGGTGGTTGCTTTTCAAATTCTGAGCGTAGTGCTAGCCCGAGTTCGATCCGACTTAAAGACTCATCAAAATTAACAATAATAAAAATGATCAGAATTGAGATCTTTATAACCAATCTGAGCTAAATAATTTTGAGAGATACTGTGGAAGGATCGCATAAGAGATCTGTTCGGGAATCACCAAAATCGCCATCAAAATGCGATGTCTAATTG
>NW_024384864.1:0-25000 GCF_016835505.1 Polypterus senegalus
AAGTATCATTTTATAATTTATTACAAACCTTTGACACCCTGAAGGATTAGTAGTATGAAAAAAGGCTATAGTCCTGGCAAATTTGTAATAGTTCTTTCAGTACAACACATCATTAATCAAAGTATCAATATTAATATACACTTACATTTTGGCTATTAAAAATTGAGAAAGTTTTGTCATTGACATCTATGGAACTATCAATTAGAGATATTTGTATTTTTTTTTTGACTAGTTAATATTTGTGTTTCAGATATCTTTTAATTTATTTTGCATTTAATAAAGGACATTTGGATATATCAATATTTAGGGGACAACCTCCCCCCCACAATAGAAATATGAATTACCTCAAAATCTCACAAACAATTTTAACTGATTTGATTGAAATTTAGTAACATCATCGATAAAAGGAAATTAGCCAACACATGTTTTTTATTTGTCTGTATTCTTCAGTAATAGTGTTTTATGAGAGGGTTATTCTTTGGGAATGCATCCTTTTTCTGTAGCGCTAGCGAAGCAAGGGAAAAAATCGCATAGATCTACACCTTTTCACAAATGAAGACTATGACCAGAAGCAAAAAAGACCTGCTTAGCAACTTACCTCCTTGAGTACAAATAGTACTCCCTAATCTTCTTCTTACTCCTTGTGATTTGGTATAAAATATATACAAATTTGAAAGGGAGTTATTCCCATGGATTGTTGATCACACTTATATACAGTACATATACTTTGAACAATGGGGTGGCGTAAAGTGGGTGATTGGTTGTGAAATACATGCAGTATTGCAGAGAACTGAGTCCACTTGGAGGTCAGACAGTGATGTGCCACTATGCTCCAGTTCATAAAGCAGAATCAGTGAAGGGCCAGCACAGCATATCACCCCACTTCAAGGCCTAGGGTCAACACAATTTGGGACTGATGGCATATCTTGGTAAGTTTAAATACTTGCTCAGCTCAGTTAAGGAGTTCCCCACAAACAGAACATGCAGGAGGTGGGCATTACAGTGCTTTTTAGTGGATCACTACTAGCGTACCTCCACCACCCCAAAGACAGAATGTTAGTGTAGTGCAGTGATCCAAACTCAACCAATATGTAATTTAAAGGTAACAACAAAAGGCAAGACAAAGATTAAACAGGGTACTTGCCAGTATTTTGGTTCCACTGAGACTTGGTACAGTGCTTACAATGTTTAATTCATTGCATGTTCCAAGTAAATGTGCAGCATATAAAAGTCAATGCTGTAAAAGTAAACCACAATTCTGTGTACGTTGCTTTTGATAGAAACACTCAAAACCTTTGTGATGACACAAAATTATAGATCAAAGCATTACATTCAAATCTGATTGAAGCTACTATTTTTACATGATATGCAACCATGTGAATTTTTTGTTATTTATGTTATTTCTGCTAATTACCTGTTTGATTTCAAAATAATACAGTAAAATTGTGTTTTCCAATTATCATCAACAAAAGCCAAGGTCAGTCACAAGAAAAAGCAAAAACAGCACACATTTTTAACTAATGGATAACTGAATGTAGCATATTCAAGAAGGAGGAGTTCTAATGAACCAATATTATTAGCCCGTAGAAAAACCAAAAACACATATCTTACACAGAAAAGTGCTCAGTTAATTACATAGTACTTCTGATACTCAGTATCCATAGCCATAGTCTTAGGAAATTTCCCAGATGAAGTAACAGAACTAGTTAAATAATAATTTCATAAATCTTTAATGTGTTAACATTTAAGTATGGTAAAATACAGTTAAATGTCTGAAATTCAAATTTTCTGTGGCATATGGAAGGAAACCAGCCAAAGACAAAATGAATTATTTAAACTGAAATACTATTTCCTAAAGACATTCGGAAAATTTAACAGAATGAACAACATACAAGGGATGTTCAAAACGTTTCCACACTTTTATATTTTCATTGGAAACGGTGAAGGTGGGAGGAGTATTAATTGGGCATTAAAAAGTTGGTACGACACTGGGAAAATTGCATCGCAAATGAAGGTGGCTATATAGAAAAGTGATTTGGCTTTGAAATTCTTAATAAATAGGGTTAAAAAAAAGTGAGGAAATTTTTTGAATGGCCCTCGTACTTTAGAATAACCCTGTAGAAAGCATTAGTACTCAGTTGGCAACTTCATATTTTTCAGTGGCGGAATCCTAAACTGAACAAAACTAGTAATCCATCAACTCGTCCATTTTCTGAAATGGATTTTTCTTATTCAGATTGAGAATGAAATGGAGTCCATCTTGGCAGCAATGCCTTCGAGGCAAGAAAGAAGATGGGGGAATTTGAAATATGTATAAAAAACATTTACTTAAATTTTTACCAACAATTAGTAAGTCCAGATTTGACTGTAAATTCGATCATATTACAACAAATATAAATAGATAGAATGAATCATGGACAGAACAATTCCTCATTCAGTCCCTTTACTGA
The DNA here is from genome assembly GCF_016835505.1 of Polypterus senegalus. Lineage (NCBI taxonomy): Eukaryota > Metazoa > Chordata > Cladistia > Polypteriformes > Polypteridae > Polypterus > Polypterus senegalus. The sequence continues at coordinate 2,451 of NW_024384864.1, forward strand.
AAAATGATTTATTACTTAGGCTAATTTTAAGCCAGTGAAAATAGTTTATGTCCAACTAAACATTCAAGTGCTGTTCCACCTAATTTTCTTTTAGCTTAAAAGAAAGTGTCTCTACTGCATACATTCTGATTAAACTTACTGTAGTGCACATATCAGTTCCCTGTTCACCCGCCGGAGCCCTTTAGTATCTTTAGCTGTTTATGCCAGTATATTCCTTTGAATGAAAGGGAGAATATAATACTAGGCAAACAATGCTCTTTAAAAAGTTTGCTATGATAACTGCAGGTTAAAGGAGGACAGATGAATGTTTTTATTAAGTCTCATGAAATGCTTTTATGAGAATACAGCAAGGAAATATATTAACTATTTGACATTTTTACATTTCTTAGTTTTGTCAGTTAAATTTAAAACAGATTTAAAAATCTTCAAACTTATAAAATCCAGAAAGGTTTGGCTTCAATTTTTTTCCTGCCATCAATATATCTTTAGTCAAGTGACAATAGGTGTGATAAATAGGTTTTGCTACGGTTGAGGTAATGTAACTGTCATGGTGTAGAACGATAACCTTGATGAATTTGCCTTCTTATATCAGTGTAGCAGTTAAGCAGCAAGCTGATCTGCTTTTATTGATCATTTACATTATGTAGAGACTGTGGTTCTCAATGCCTTTTTCTCAAGAAGATTAGCTTCACCCTGAATTTCTGTTTATGTTGTCATAGTTTTGGTCTTTTTGATTTATATTTGCAAATATATTTGATAGAATTTTTGTCTTTTGGTGGTCTATGCAGGGTACTATTTGAAAATCACTAATTAAAAGATATTTTTATTGTATCTGTCAATTTCTCAAACCTTGAAGGTGTACATTTACCTTTTTTATTTTCATTATTTGTTTGTTGTGATGGCTGATGTTATTGATAATTTTCTTTGCACTGGTCCAACGTTGCTTGGTATAAATGTCCTGGAAGTTCAAGAATACACACCCAGTGATAAGCTCAGCTGTCTGTAGCACTCTCTTAGAGCCTTGTGTTTCTTCTGTATGCTGTTCCCAAACCAGGCAGTAATACTTCCTGTTAGGATTCTTTTGATGGCGGATTTAGATAGATAGATACTTTATTAATCCCAAGGGGAAATTCACATACTCCAGCAGCAGCATACTGATAAAAAACAATAAATTAAAGAGTGATAAAAATACAGGTATAACAGACAATAACTTTGTGTAATGTTAACGTTTACTCCCCCGGGTGGAATTGAAGAGTCGCATAGTGTAGGGGAGGAACGATCTCCTCAGTCTGTCAGTGGAGCAGGGCAGTGACAGGAGTCTCTCGCTGAAACTGCTCCTCTGTCTGGAGATGATGCTGTTTAGTGGATGCAGTGGATTCACCATGATTGACAGGAGCCTGCTCAGCGCCTGTCGCCCTGCTACAGATGTCAAACTGCCCAGCTCCGTGCCTACAACAGAGCATGCCTTCCTCACCAGTTTGTCCAGGCGTGAGGTGTTCTTCTTTATGCTGCCTCCCCAGCACACCACTGCGTAGAAGAGGGCACTCGCCACAACCGTCTGATTGAACATCTGCAGCATCTTATTGCAGATGTTGAAGGACGCCAGCCTTCTAAGGAAGTATAGTTGGCTCTGTCCTCTCTTGCACAGAGCATCAGTATTGGCAGTCCAGTCCAATTTATCATCCAGCTGCATTCCCAGGTATTTATAGGTCTGCACCCTCTGCACACAGTCACCTTAGTACTAAAGAACTAATATTGAAGTTCTTTAGTACTAGGGAGGGCAGCTTGAAATCCCTGAAGCATCTGATGTGTTAAAAACATTACAAACTGCCACCTTGTTGAAATGAGCACGACTGCGGGTCACCTTGGTGAAACAAGATCACTTAGAAATGGGGAAACATAATGCAGGGCCACAACCCACTTGCAAACCAACACCATCATCATTGTCATTGAGAAACATTTGATTAGACGACCTACTGTGACTCACATGGGAGCCAATGATGGTAACCTGTGACCCATCGACAGCACAACACAGTGGTTGAAAAGCACTGCCTCATACAGACCTGGCATGTGGATGGCGAGACTAAAAGATCGATTTGCGCTATTCCGTACCAGTGATTGAGGTATGTGTAACGGTAACCATCAACAGACCCACAGAGCCTCAGTTGCAATGACCTGTACACTTTGTGACTGACATACAGGCAATCTGACATACAACCAAATGGCTGGTCCCAAATGGAGCCGAAAGTTGTACGTTAAAAGCAGAATCATTTTATATCACTGTATAAGTCAACAGAGTTTATTCTTAATACATTTGTTTTAGGACATCTGTTATCTTTTTTATAGTACGTCCTGTCTATAAGTGCATAATTAATAGCATGTTCTTTACTTAATCTAAAATGCCTGACAGAAACTGAAATGGATGTAATTCTTTGAGACTAGTGCATATCTTGTGGTCATTATTCTGAAAGTAAACACTGAACACACCATGGTGATAATGCTGTTGCAGTATTGCCATATCTTATATAGGTACTGTATGTAACAGCATTGCCTGATAATGTGCAAGTACTGTGTGAGCACTAATTCTTAAACATTGTATAAATGACATGAGGGCAGCAGCAGTGTGACAGTGTATCACCATCTAACTAGATCTTGAGCTTGCCATATTTGCAATATTTAATGCTTTTACTTATCTGTGCAACAGAGCTATTTGGTTGGGCTTACATTAGCTTACTGTCATTTAAGATTTTATGATCTATTTTGATTTTACATACATGTGCAAGTACAGCGTAACCCTAATTTAACATTTCTATACTTAATATTTTTCTTTATTTTACATTTCTAAATTTGGCGATGACAGAGTTGCCAAAAGTAATACTTATTCTGATAAGGAATATTTTTGTTATACTTAAATTTTATTCCATCATATTGGAATAACAGTAATTTACTATATTTACTGTGTTACAAAAAAGTAACAAATATTTTTTAACAAGTGTGCTATATAATCCATCCATCCATTATCCAACCCGCTATATCCTAACTACAGGGTCACGGGGGTCTGCTGGAGCCAATCCCAGCCAACACAAGGCGCAAGGCAGGAAACAAACCCCGGGCAGGGCGCCATTCCACCGCAGGTATTATACAATGCAAACATTTTTTTAAAAAGTTTTTATTTTAAACAGTAAATTTTTAATTATTCAACTAATCAAGCATTTAGCAATTTTACTTGCATAATTTGAAGTGGTTTTCTGCTAAATGAAGAATGTTCTGTAGTTTTATCTACAGAAGAAAGTGTATGCTGTTGGCAGCACAACATGTATATTTATTTGTAGTGTTATTAATCAAAATTGATAACAGCAATTATAATATTAGCTGCAATAATGATCAATTATGAATTTTGTAGTAGTCATGCACCCCTACTCTTTATTTAAAGAAGAAATAATAGTTCAGAAAAGAACTACTATACCAATTCTAAGACCATTTAGAATGAGCAGTGATGGAACAGTAAAGAAGAATGTTCAGCTTAGCCAAAATAAAACCAAGAAGATCATGGTGCAAATGTTAAAGGGAATTAGTAAGGCAGATTAAACCTGTTGCAGCACTGCAACAAGAAGAAAGGGTGTAGTTATTTTTGTTGAAGTTGTTATAGTACTGTATTTATTTTTTACAGAGAACCATAAAGTCAGGTACCTGGTTGTATAGCTGAAGGTAGTATGTTCTAAATCTAGACTTTAGAAAAGTTAGTTGAATAGGAATTGATGAACTAGCTTGAACAGAAGAATGGACTGTTCTCAGAATTTTTTTCTTATGCTTTTATGTTATATTAAAAGTGTAATATGGTTTATTTTGGGCCACAAAGCATTACTGTATATAACCAAAAGTTATTACTTCTACAGATGTGTGCATACATTACTTTTTCTGAACCAAATGAAATAGTACCAGTATGTTTGAGATATAGGCTACAATGCAGTGCATTTAAATAACTCTCAAGGAGAATCCACCTGTGAACTTTTAAAAGTAAACAAAACACCGGAAATGTGGTTGAGGTGGCGTCATTGACAATTTACAGGAAGTGCCTGGGTTAACGAACATTTTACATTGTACAAAGGAACAGCAAAAGTATATGAGAAAATTGTTTTTATTAAATTGTCACGCTTATCATAGTTACCTATCTAAGAAAATTTTGAAGTAAAAACCTTCAAAAAATGATCTAAGTGGAAATTTGGTCTTAAAAAGATTGTGTTGCTCTAATTTGTCAGTGGTTTTTGGTCCTTTTTTGCTAGAGATGGATATCTTGGATTCTGGTTATGAGGTTAAATGTACAACTGAAATTTTTTAAACAGCTAGATCGTTATACAAAAATGAGTAATAGTTAAAGCAACCTTTAATCATATCTGTCACATTTGTAAATGGGTATTTTGACAGCACAGTAGCTATTCAATAATGTCATCATAGTTTTGGGACCTGTCATTGGACTTCCATGACTGTTCATTATGAATTACCCCAGTAGGGGCAATAAAGGGAACTGACATATATTTAGACTTTAATTTCAAAATGTCTCCAATAACATATCAACTCCCTACTGCCACCTGGCTGTAAGCACTTTTACTGTACTTTTACTACTATTACTGCATATATTATTTAGGTGTTTCATTTTTTGTTTGTGTATGAATATTTCTATACTACTTTGTATTTGACTATCTGTGCAGCTTTTTATCCATCCTATTTTAGCTGTTATATAAAATAAATGAGGGTGAACTAAGCCAAGCCAATTTTCTTGCGTATAGAAATACAAAACTATACAAATTAAATTAAATGTCTTATAATTAGATTCTTTATCCTTTTAATGCCTTTTCCTATCAACATCCCATAATACACAGATACTGGAAAATTATTTTAGTATTATTATCCTTTGCATTAGAAAGGCACAATGTAAAATACAGACTTCTCTGTCAAGTTAATATTTCAGCCTTTAAGGCTAAACATTTAATTGAACTGTACATTATTAACTGTTTGTGAAATTCAGTGTGAAATTAAGTGTAACTAAAATTGAGCATGTGGGTTTGAAAACCTGGAAGGAAAACAATGCCCTTATTATTATCAGTCATAAATGAAAATCAGAGAGTAGTGAAACGTGATCAAAAACAGGAGAAAAACAAAATTGGACAAAATCTGTTGGAATAAATGCCTATTAAAAACAACATGTGGGCAAAACACTATGGGCCAGATGAAGTATGCTATGAGCTAAAGATGATCTCATGCTTGTCTGGTCTTAGCATGTATTTATGGTAACAAGACTAACTTTCAGATGTAGCACTATTGCAGTGTACCCCAGAGGTGCGGACTACCAGTGGGCAAAGGCTAGTCAAGTGCAGTGGGCTTCTTGGAGCCGGAGAAGGGGAATAAATTTGTGTACTAACTTAGACCACTTCATGAGAAGGTTTCATAGACTTAGTATCATGGGTAATGTTACAAAATGAATTCCACACGCATCACAGTGACTTTTAAGATATGAAAAGCACTTATATGCCAATAAAAAAATATGAAAACTAGAGATGCTCTGATTGATTGGCCACCAATCTACAGTATATCAGCTGATTTTCACTGAAAAAGATTTCATCACAATCTTTTCAGCTCCTACTTTTCTAGGCTTTACATAATTTAGTTGTAATGCTCTTTTACGTGAGGTATTATGGTAGCCAATGCACGTGGTTTTTTTTTCTTCTGTAGTGTAAACAATGATGGGTGCCCACGAGGTGACACTCCTCTGGTCATGGGTGACTTCCATTCAGCTCCTGGCACTGACAGGGATGAGGATTGTCTTGGTCCCCATGGATCTGGTGACCGCGGTGAAAGTGGCTCCATGTTCCTTGACTTTGCAAAAAGTCGGGGCTACGAATCTCTGGATCCTAGTTCCAGTGCCCAGAACCGCATTGTTGGACTTGGTACTCCAATACTGGTGGTGCGGTGAAGGAGATTGATCACATCCTTTTGGGCAGATGCTGGAAGCTCTTGCAAAACTGTAGGGTCTACAGAAGTGCCCAGTTTCTGAATTCTGACCACAGACTTGTTGTTGCTACTCTTAGGATCCAGCTTAGGTCCAGTAGGTTACCGCCTACTAGGAAAATGAGCCTGGACAGACTCCAAGACCAGGCTGTTTCTAATGAGTTTGCACGCAGTTTGTGTGAGGAACTTACAGATTTGGGTAAGACTGCCGATCCTAATGTGATGTGGGAGACCTTCCGTGACAAGACCCTGAAGGTTGCTGAGGGTTGTGTTGGTGTTACTGGTGTTCCCAGAAGGAGGTGTTTCATCTTGCAGGGCACCCTGGATATCATCAAGAGGAGTTGCAGCGCACAGCTCAATGGCAACTCTGGTCTGTACCGTGAACTGAGAGGGGCGGCTGTGAGGGCTCTGAGGGCAGATAAAGAGGCATTTGTTAAAGGAATCAGTGAGCAAGTGACACACCATCTGTGGTCTAGCGACCCACATCCTGCATATAGAGGAATCGAAGCATTAGGCTGTTCCTCAGAGAGTCGCAGTCAGGGCAGCTGATGGAACGGTCCTTACAGATGACACTGCAGTTGTGACCCGCTGGGCTGGCTACTTTGAGCAGTTGTTCAAAGCTGATCCTCCATCTAGGATGTTGGATATCTCTGGGTTCACAGTTCTTGAGGCTTATCCTCCAATTAGCAGAGAACCACCCAGTCTCTCTGAGATTGCACAGGTGGTGAACCATCTGAGGGTTGAAAGGCTGCAGGGATCTGTGGTATCCAGGCTGAACCTCTCCAGTCTGGTGGTAAGGCTGTCCTCCTGGCATTGCAAGCAATCTTTGCTTCCATATGGGTGACTAGCATCATCCCAACTAACTAGAAAACAGGACTTGGAGGCAGAACCTCTGCGTTGTCCCTGTTGATTCTGGGGTTCGGCAGGGGTGTGTTCTTGCTCCTACTCTGTTCAGTGCTTGTATGGACTGGGTGTTGGGCAAGGTCGTGAGGTCCAGCGGCTGTGGGGTATCTGCTGGTGAAGAAAGATTCATAGATCTTGACTTTGCTGATGATGCTGTGATCTTCACGGAGTCAATGGAGGCTCTGATCAGGGAGCTCGAGAGACTGAGTAAGGAGTCTGAGTGTCTGGGCTTGCGAGTGTCCTGGATAAAAATCAAGATCCAGACCTTTAATGACCTCTTGGGCACAACCATCAGCAGTGTGTCTGTTTGCGGAGAGAGTGTCAACCTTGTCGAGAGGTTTATTTACCTTGGCAGTGACATTCATGTCTCTGGTGACTCTCCCTGTGAAGTCAGCAGACGGATTGGGAGAGCATGGGGGGTCATGAGGTTGCTGGAAAGGGGTGTGTGACGCTCCCGATATCTATGCAAAAGGATGAAGGTCCAAGTCTTTAGAGTCCTGGTGCTTCCTGTCTTGCTATATGGTTGCGAGACATGGAAGCTATCCAGTGACCTGAATCGAAGACTGGACTCCTTTGGAAATCCTTGGGTACCATTGGTTTGACTTTGTGTCGAATGAACGGTTGCTAATGGAGTCCCAAATGAGGCACATTACCTGCATTGTGAGGGAGCGTCAGTTACGGCACTACTGCTATGTGGCACGTTCCCCAGAGGGTGATCCAGCTCGTAAGATCCTCATTGCTGGGGACCCGAGTGGCTGGACCAGGCCAAGGGGTGGCCCACGTAACACCTGGCTGCAACAGATTGAGGGTCATTTCTGGAGGGTGGGACTGGACCGTGCGTCTGCCTGGGGGGTTGCCAACCGGGATCCCAAGTTGTTTCATTGAGTAGTAGTAGTGGGTGCAGCAACACACTGTACCAGTGCATGCTCCCCAACTTGACTTGACTTGTAAACAAAGTAAGATAAGACTCGTTTTACAAGAGATTGGGAGGCGATTGGTATATTAGTCTTTACATTAGAGAAAGTAGAGTAATAAACTGAGAAGAAGGTTTCAGAGAAGTCTTCTTGTGCAATTAGACAAATGGAAAGAAAATCTACTTTAATGAATTCAGACCTTTTTATTTTGCCCTTTAAATTAAAACAAGCTGGCTGTCCACTCAAACAGTGTCCATTTTAAATGCTGCAGCTTACATTTGTAATTGGAAAAACAATAAATACATGCAAATGTGAAACTGCTGATTAGTTAATGTGTCTTTTACTTATAAACTTATGTTAGTTTTGTGTCTTCCTGATAAAGAACTCATGAACATTTGATACATTTGCCTCTTTTTTAAAGATTTGTACCATGTTATTTGTACCATGTTTGTTATTATTATTTGTTGCCGTGTGTCGTACATGTATACATTTTAGTAAGAAACAAGTACTGCATTATTAAAATGATAATCCATATTTATAATTACACCTCAAGAAATATGAATGTCTAGCTGATACACTGAAGAAAAAAACACACCTGTGTAAGTACAGGAAATGTGTACTTTAACAGTAAAAAAGCATACAATGAGACAATATTTTTGTATCTAAACTAGAGCAATCAAATTTATTGACTGGTAGGATAGAATGTTATCATTACTGACGTTGGCTGGCTGTGTATTCCATCATGCTTCCAGGTTTTCATCGTCTTCTTCCAACTTAAAGGCCAGTAAAATCTGACTTGGTATTTTTTTGTGAAACGGGTTATTTATGGAGATTGCATCTTGCATCCTAATTTACGCTAGTAATATATTTGTTGTTTGGGAGTTATGTCCAAAGTATTTTTCTTGTCTATATGTAGATATACAGTACTTTTTCATGTCCTTTCAGCTTTCATTGAATGCTGGTCTGAGATGGGTGGTGAGTGGATTAAATTGGACAAATGTTGGTCACAAAACCCCCAAAAGATTTATTATATTAATAATATAAAGTATTACTGCTGTCACAATAGCGGTGTTCTGATCTTGTGGCCGCACTGGGCTTTGTTAGTCTCTGTGGGTAGCGATAATGTTTACAGTAATAACAGTGACACTTGTTTTAATCTATTGTATTTTGCTTACAGATTAACCTAAGACTTACCGGTAATCATCACAGTCTAACACCAAGTCAATTAAGCTGCAGGGTTTTTCAGTCTGTCCAGTTAGGAAGCATAGGCAGTTGTGAATCAGCTTCACCTGCTTTGGTGCAAATGAAAGTTACAACAGAATTACTGGAGAGGCAACAGCAAGACACTTCCCAAAAAGAAAATGGTTTTCCAAGTGGTGGCCACAGACAATTGCTCTCTCCTTATCCTTCTTGACTGATTCTTCTCTAGTTTTGCGTTTTGCCTGTGTCCTTATCACTGCTGGTAGCATGAAGCAGTACCTGCTGCTTATTCAGGTTGCAAAGGTAGTCCAGCTCCTCCGGGATCCAAGCAACAGCAAATACAGTAGGAGGTGTGTCACATGTATGGTTTAGGGCAGGGGTGCCCACACTTTTTCGGCTTGCAAGCTACTTTTAAAATGACAATGTCAAAAAGATCTACCTACATTAAAAATGCTATATATATATATGCTGAGTATCAGATGTATAGTTTACTCCATTACATTTACTTGAGTAACTTTTTAAAAAAAATTTACTTCTAAGAGTAGTTTTACTGCACCATACTTTTTACTTTTACTTGAGTACATTTGTGAATAAGAAACACTACTCTTACTCCGTTACAATGGGTAACACTCAAATTGTTACTTTTTTTCCATTAGATAAAGTCTGACAGACAATTTTCAATCTGCTCTGTAGTGTATGCTTGTTAAGTTCCTTCCATTGCGTCTCCAGCTCTGACACAAGGTTTTGGATGATCCCTAAATCAAGGTGCTGCAGCTTTGAGAACAGGTGTTGCATTTTTCATTTGAAAGCATTAATTGAGTTAATCATATTGACCATGGTTTTCTCTTTTCCTTGCAGCTGATTATTAAGCTTATTCAACATGTTGGTCAGATCAGAAAAAAAATGCCAAGTCTAGTGGCCATTGATCATTATTCAGTTGCTTGTATTCTGCATGTTTAATGACAAGGAGAAACTCCTTTTTCTCCGACCAGTGGTCTTGAAATCTCAGCAGGAATTTAGAACAAAAGAGATCTCAGACTGGCCGCCCTGTTTGTCAATAAAGTGGCAAATGCCATAGGGAGGATATATAATTTTTTTTAATGCAACGCGATCTGCCTGCACTCCCTTTCTGATCTACAGGTCAATCATGATCGACGCATTGGGCATCCCTAGTTTAAGGTAAGGCATGACATTAGTTACCTCTTAATTTTTAAGTTTCCATGTCAGTTCAGTGTTTCTTTAGGGAATAAGTACTGTGGGATGTGTGCCAAAGCAGACAAGGCATTATTCAGTTCAAGTAGTTGAAGAGTTTGTAAGCCAGAGAAGTAGTGACAGTCTTGGTTTGTTTCCTGTTTCATCTGCAATTTCAGTAGACCACTGAATGCTACTGGTATAAGTGATTGCATTCATTCATTGTATTTGTTTATTAGGTGTTTTTTTAATGCTCCTTTAAACTTTTGATATTTTAGGTGGTTTTGGGTTCAGGGCATTTGATATTTATTGGATACATAATATCAAGATAATGAGCTTGTTTAGTTCCTCCAAATTAAAAGTTTTTGAAAATATTAGTTTATTCAGAAAATACATCATGTGGTATATGGCTAATGGACTGTATTCCAGCAGGGTATAGAAGTTAGTTTATGCATCTTCTTAGACAGCTGTTTGGAAGGCTGCACAGTGTTTGTGCTGAATGTATGCTTTAGGACATAATATAAGGCAGATATGGCACGTGTTTTTAAAAATGTGCTATATTGGTACAAAGTTATTTGATGCCTTTTTAGACTGAAGCTTATTGCCTGGTCAGAAGCTGATTGCAAAAGCATGCTTCTTACTGAAGTATTTTGTTATATACTAAGTGAAAGTAAACTAAGAAAATGTCTGTTGTCTGGTGGTGCTGAGGTATTTCAACTTTCTTTTGGAAACTAGGCCCCCCTTCTCATTTTTGCTGTATACAACCATCCAGCCTGAACATGTTGTATAAGTACAAATATACTAAATGCAGCCAAACCAGCACCGATATTTCAGCCATCTGTACACTTATAGTTTAGACAAAACCAAAATTTGATCACAGCAGTCAAAGTAGAACAATATAGTGGAACCCGCTTAATTTATGTTCGAGCGTGCCCTGGACCTTGCCTTTAAATGCATAACTCTTAGCACTTGCAATAAATACCCATATGTTTTATTACACACTTTACGGTAGGTAACCTAGTTGGTGAGCCTTTGGCATGTTAGAATAATATAGGTAAAGTAACTTAGAAAGCCAGAATAATCATTTAGAAAAGTCAATTGACTTTATAGACAGGGGAGTGAAACTGGGTGATCTAACCACCTGTCAGTAGTCCTGCTGCCAGCATACAAGCAGAGACTAAACATGACACAATGGTGGGCTAAAGAAACACAGGATAAACTCTAGGATGGTTTTGATTGTGAACACTGGGACATGTTTAGAGATTTCTCATCAGATCTGGATGAGTAAGACAGACTAACAAGAATCATAAAAAATTATGTAGACGACTGTGCCTACGTAAACAATACACTTATTTCCAATTAAGAAAAATCACATCACAGCTAATATCTAAGACTTTGCTAAAGGCATGCAGCAGTGTATTTTGAACTGGCAAAATGCAGACATACAAGAATTGGCAATACAAACTCAACAAAGCAATTGAACCGAGTAAACGTCAGAATGGTAATAAACTAGAGGTGGAATTTTTCAACAATAAAAATTTGTTCTTTGGCAAGGATTAGGAAATTTACTACAAAGTAAAGCCTAATCCAATACAATTTTCATCTTCACTTTTAGAACATCCAGTTGTCTGCATCACCACAAGATTAATTATTTCTGTTTATGTGCCAAAGGAGCACTTGTAAATGAGATGCTTTTCACAAGGCTTCCAGTCAGGGTGTTTTAAAACCTGTAGCAACCAATTAGCTGATATATTCATTGAGTGTGTTTACATGCACTCATAATACTGGGATTAAGTGAACAACTTGGTTAAGGCCTGGTTTTTTTTATAAGTCCTGTTTACATGCAAAGTTCATTTATGAAGTACTTCCTTGGCAAAACAATCCAACATCATTAAACTGCTCATAAAGTATTTAAGCATCATCATCAGCCTCTATGGATGCTAAAACAAGCATGGAGCACATGTCTCCCAAGTTTGTGATTCTGATCTTAGCACCATGCATGCAGTTTATCAACATAAATTTACCAATTTATGAAATACTGAGACAGATTATTTCAACCAGGAGAAGGAATAATGCAATCGCCTGAGCATTTGCCTCAGGAAATTTATATTTGTGGACAATTCCACTGTTTACTACCAGTGGGTGTTCTTTGCATGTGTGAAACATAGACTGATGGGGCAAAATTGTTTTGAAAAAATTTGCTGAAAATGAATTGACAGAAAATTTCAGGATGTCAAGAAGTGCATTCGTAAAATTATGCAGTAAGAAGCAATGTGATGGCCAAATGTAGCTGCTATATTAAAGATACAGTATAAAGTTGTAACTGAAGATTGAAATCAACCATAAAAAATTATAATTGGTACATGTCTTGTTTTCTGTAAAATAATGAGTTACAACAGATTATACAAGTATAAACTAATATAATTTTAGAGATTTATTGTAAATAAGGCAAATGTTTAACGAAAAATGACCTCCCTAATGTAAAGAAAAATTATTTTGGTGGACCAACCCGTCCAAAACCTTGGAAGGCTTTACACAGCCTATCTGTCTGATAAGTATGGCTGCCTCTGTTACATCTTAGCTCTCAGACAACCTGAGTAAGATAGACCAGAGCCTCCTACCATGGTAATTCAAGGTCTGGTATTATCAGTTCACCTTATACCCATACCTGGTGAAAGACAAAAATTACATCAGGAAATGGCCGGGCCTTCCTCGATGTCTTTCTAATATGGCACTTTCTGAGAGAAATGCCTTGAAGCTTCTGCTGAAATCCATCAACTTGGGCTACAAGCAAGAGAATGTGAAGCTTTCGCTTGAGCTAAGAGAATCACGTAACCTGTCCATCCAAAGTGTCAAAGTTGAAGTTCGCACAGGACTCAAGTGGAATGTGATGCAGGTAGTAAACCAGGCCATTAACCAACTGAAACATTAGGAGATAATTGGAGTGCTGCATCCAGGCAGGGCTGGTCTTGGATGGGAAACAGCATGTACTGTAAATTGTGGTCTAAAACCTCAAAGAAAGACTGAAAAGACCAGGTGATATCCGAGGTCAGCTGAGGTCAGGAGGAGGAGAGCTACATAATAAGACCTGTAAGTTAGCAACAACAAGGGAGATGGACAACCTAGGAGGCTGTGATCAATAGGACAATCATGTGGACGGATATATGGAGGATGCCCCAAGCAAGGCTGAGCTTCATGATCAGGGCCACTTATGACACTGTTCCGAGTCCTCCAAACATTCACCTCTGGCACGGCTTGGAGGAGATCTGCCAACTTGGCAACCTGAGTTTACAACATACTGTATCCTCTCTGGCTATACATCAGCATTACCACAGTACAGATGGCATCATGATCAGGTCCTATATACAGTAAACTACCTGAAATCCTGGAGGCATTACAGATCAAAAGCAAGCAGGGCCAGCCTGGTAACTTTACAGAGACTCAACCATTTTGACACACAAGGGTGAAAGGAAGAACAGCAGCACAAAGATATGATCCCTACTGTCACCAGAAGAACCATGAGGCCTGACCTCGACCATCAGTTGAAGTTCCCACCGGAGATCAACCCAACCTCTTTACGGTCAGACATCGTGCTCTGGTCAACCACTACTAGGACAGTCATCATGGCTGTACTGACTGTTCCATGGGAAGATGGGATGGAGGCCATCTTTGATAGATAGAGGGAAAAGTATACAAAACTGTTAGCTGCATGCTCACAAGCAGGGTGGAGGGCCTTCATCTTCCCAGTAGAGGTAGGTTGCAGATGCTTCAGTGGAACATCCTCCCAGAGTTTCCCAAAGTTTCTTGAGATTAGAGGAAAGATCTGACGGAGGAGTTAGAAAAAGGGAGCTTCAGGCTCTGACTCAGAAGAAAGGATAAAGTATGGGCAAAATAAGGATCCTAAGAGATGACTGCAGGGGTCTTAGCGACCGCTGTTCCACCACCTCGAGATGACCTGGGATTAAAGGATTGAAACACCAGTGAAGGGTGGTTCCTGGCTGATGACCTTGCAGCCAGCAAATTGGCACTGTCAGAGGTGTGTCAGACAGAAATGCCATTCAGGTGGTCCTATTTGTGCTCTAATTTCTAAATGTCAGTTTTTCAAAATATTATGTTTTTGGTTTTACCTCACATTTTGATACAGGTATTATATTATTAATGAGCATTACACTGTTTGAAAAACATGTTAATCTATATTTACAGATGTAAATTTACTACATATTAAGCATTTTGTCCTTTTTCTGTAATATTCCTATTGTTTAATAATTATTTTGCAATTAGACAATGACCAAGCCCAAGACAGTTTACAAGGTGAGGACACAGTGTTAATTGTTTAAACTCATTTTATGCAGTTGGACCGTTAGTTGGTTAACTGATCCACTTGGGGTCACATAGCGAGTCAGATTTGAAGACTGACTCAGAACCTCAGGGATCAATAAAGTTTAACAGTATGGCTATTTTATAGAGTGATTTTGTTTCGTTTTAATTTTTTTTCTCTCCTAAGTCAGGAAATGTGTATTACTTTTAGAGGTAAGCTATTGTTTTGCTATTGGGATTTACTTTTTTATTCTGTAATGTTTTAATGGCAAAATGTATCTGTTTGGGACCAGCGATTTATTTTTTCTTGCTGATTTTTTTTCATTGCTTTAGCTTTTAGCTTTTTGTTTTTTTATTAGTTTTTAGTATTTCTTTATCCAAAGCCAAGTAATGTACTGTCTATAAGGAACAGTTTTCTGGATCTGTTTTTTCCGTCGCACGGTCTTATCATCTACCTATAATGTACAGTATTGACTTGGAATATCTGTGCAGAAGTAAGTTGTGAGCAGATCCATGTAAACTGACTATTTTATGTAGGGATGTGGTTAATCCATTTCGTAGTACATTAAACATGTGTTGGGGTCCCTGGTGTACAAGGTATAAGAGCCAGCAGCTGTTCTAGTTTAAAGACAGGTGACAGCATACACCATTCAGGTCAATGGACACAAACTGGTTAGTCTTAAAAAAATCATGAATAGTGTCATTAAGTGTAACCTTTTCTTAAATCTCCCACAAACATTGTATCTCATTAAACTTTACAAATCATTTAGTATTTATTTCATTATTTTGGTTCCAAAATTATATTTACTGCCTTTTTTAATTTTTCAGTGAAGCACATACTTGAAATGTAAATAGAACTGTTCAAGTTCCATATCAGCCTTTTCAGTTAAATGTTATATAGACTTAATATATTGTCCCATTATCAGTTAGAGTAGTCACCAGCTAGTATTAAATTAGAGATGAGATTATGCTCTTGTAAATTTTGCGGAACAATATGTCATAATTATTACTTTATAGTAATGGCTATTTTCTTAACATAGTGTTCAGCAAAGTATTAAAGAAAAGTAAATACTGACACGTTAAAGCGGCACCTTTTAAAAGAAAGATTACTTTGCTCTATATTAGAGACCATCATTTTGTTTCAGAGTGAAATCTTTTTGTTTCGTGTCCTGCACTTTATTTCTTCAGATGTGGATAGCAACTTGCAGAGCTTAACTAAAAAATACATTTTGAAAGCCATTAAATTGATATTCAAATCTTTTCAAAAATAATTGTTATTTTGAATGATGGTACATATATGAATGTTTAGAGACTATGTTAAAGTAATGAGCCTGTGGAAACATCACCATCTGTACATTATCATGTGGTAGCACACTGACATGAAAGCAGCTCCTGTTGCCAGAAGTAAGAATTTAAGTTTCCAGTACAGGCACTTATGATTTGAGTCATGTCTCTGCCTTTTTCTCCAGTCAAAACTAAGATATATATCACAATGAACTTTAAATAAGACCATCACATTCATTTTTTAACCCCTTCCAGTTATCTCTTTTTGTCTTATATGACAGCTCATGTTACAATGGCAAATGCAATTCCTACTTTCATTTAAACATTGATCATTTTGAAATAAAAATTTGAAATTCATCTGCATAATGTAAAGCTTTTACAAATGTTTATTTTATACTGTTGGAAAAATAAAGGTTTCAACTAAACGTTTTAGCTTGTTCTTTGATCTTATTAACCAGAAAATGAAAAGCATATATAGCACAATTGACATGCCAAGAATGCCTCTAATAGTCCTTACCAACACCTAGTTCAAATGTCTACTTCTTCCATGGAAAAAGAAAGCTAAACCTGAGGAATAAGATATTAATTTTTAATGAGACAGCAAACCAAATACTGCCAAACAGAAATCAAATTCACAATCTATACAGTTTAGTAGCAGTCATTCCTACCTCCACATGATCAAGTACAAGTTTACTGTCATTTGTACAGAGTACAAGGAAATTCATACTTGCACATCAGACTACCATGCCACATGTCACCACTCAGTAGCACAATGATCAGCAAATATTGCTATTCGAAGATGAAATCCTGTTTTTCAGGTGTGTTCATGTTGTTCATTCCCAGATGCACCCCAGATACATTAGTGTTTTACAACACTCTATCAATGTTACACTTTGTGACCGATTCTCAGGTGTAGAATCATATGCACCTTGCTGGCATATAAAACACATAATTCCCTAAAAAATGGCATATATGACATTAGTGACAATATTTGTTTTTTTTATTTTTTTTTATTATTATTTTTTGCTTTAGCAAGTGCAAAACTAATCAGGCTATGTTGCGGCATATTTTGTCATTTTAAACCTTATATTTATTTCATGACTTGTGCACAGGCAACCTATAAAATAATAGGAACACTTCGGGGTACAAATTAGACTGAATGCACATGCTTTAGTGTAGGTGTGGTTAGACTTGATATGTAAGAAATGCCTTCAAGAACACTCTATGTCTGGCCACATGTTTTTGGCTCGTTCCTTGGCTTATTTTCTTTGTCTCTTTCTAGAATGCCATTAAAGTCTCTGTAACTGTTTACCCTGTAATAACCTTACAACACAAAACAGATGTAACATCAATCTCTGATCTATATATATAAACTGCTCAAAAAAATTAAAGGAACACTTTGAAAACACATCAGATCTCAATGGGAAAAAGAAATCCTCCTGGATATCTATACTGATATAGACTGGGTAATGTGTTAGGAACGAAAGGATGCCACATCGTTTGATGGAAATGAAAATGATCAACCTACAGAGCCCTGAATTCAAAGACGCCCCAAAAATCAGAGTGAAAAAATTATGTGGCAGGCTAGTCCATTTTGCCAAAATTTAATTGCAGCAACTCAAAATTGTACGCAGCACTTTGTATGGCCCCTGTGTTCTTGTATACATGCCTGACAACATCGGTGCATGCTTCTAATGAGATGACAGATGGTGTTGTGGGGGATCTCCTCCCAGATCTAGACCAGGGCATCACTGAGCTCCTGGACAGTCTGAGGTGCAACCTGGTGGCATTGGATGGACCAAAACATAATGTCCCAGAGGTGTTCTATTGGATTTAGGTCAGGAAAGTGTGGTGGCCAGTCAATGGTATCAATTCCTTCATCCTTCAGGAACTGCCTGCATACTCTCACCACATGAGGCCAGAAATTGTCGTGCACCAGGAGCCACTGTACCAGCATAGGGTCTGACAATGGGTCCAAGGATTTCATCCTGATACCTAATGGCAGCCAAGGTGCCTTTGTCAAGCCTGTAGCGGTCTGTGTGACTCTCCATGGATATGCCTCCCCAGACAATCATTAACCCACCACCAAACTGCTCATGCTGAATGATGTTACAGGCAGCATAATGTTCTCCATGGCTTCTCCAGACCCTTTTACTTCTGTCACGTGCTCAGGGTGAACCTGCTCTCATCTGTAAAAAGCACAGGGCACCAGTGGTGCATCTGCCAATTCTGGTATTCTATGGCGAATGCCAATCGAGCTGCATGCTGCTGGACAGTGAGCTCAGGGCCCATTAGAGGACATGGGGCCCTTGGGTCACCCTCATGAAGTCTTTCTGGTTGTTTGGTCAGAGACATTCACACCAGTGGCCTGCTGGAGGTCATTTTGTAGGGCTCTGGCAGTGCTCATCCTGTTCCTCCTTGCCCAAAGGAGCAGATACTGGTCCTGCTGATGGGTTATGGACCTTCTATGGCCCTCTCCAGCTCTCCTAGAGTAACTGCTTGTCTCCTAGAATCTCCTCCATGCCCTTGAGACTGTGCAGGGAGACACAGCAAACCTTCTGGCAATGACACGTATTGATGTGCCATCCTGGAGAAGTTGGACTACCTGTGCAACCTCTGTAGGGTCCAGGTATAAGCCTCATGCTACCAGTAGTGACACTGACTGTAGCCAAATGCAAAACTAGTGAAGAAACAGTCAGAAAAGATGAGGAGGGAAAAATGTCAGTGGCCTCCACCTGTTAAACCATTCCTGTTTTGGGGGTCATCTCATTGTTGCCCCTCTAGTGCATCTGTTGTTAATTTCATTAACACGACAGCAGCTGAAACTGATTAACAACCCCCTCTGCTACTTAACTGATCAGATTAATATCCCATAAGTTTCATTGACTTTATGCTATACTCTGATTAAAAAGTGTTCCTTTAATTCTTTTGAGCAGTATATATATACATATATATAATTATATCCTTTTCAACAATGCAAGTTTGTATCTTAATTTTGATCAGTTTGAACAATTCCAGTTTGTGGGTTTGGAACCTTGCAGTCGTTTATTTGCCGCTGCTGGCTTTTAAAGAAACTTGCTTTTAAACATAGAGATAACACTGAGGCACATCTAGTAATACTGCCTGATTTTAGCCCCGCATTGAATATCGCAATATTGATCCAAAATATAAATAAGGGTTTAATGTATTAACTTCATCTTAAATTTAGCTAATGGATTTTAAGAGTTTGATTTTATTTTGAATTTGGTGACAACTTTGAATTTTCTGTAAATTATTGATGTCATTTATCAGTAACATGTGGAAAACGTTTTTATTAAGTTAAAAACAAATGAAAGTACAAAGTCAGTCTTGTGCCCTTTTGTGCAGGGTTAATGAGCGCTATTTTTTAATGTGTTCAGTTACCTTGCACAAAAATATTCTGTAGTAATTTTGGTAGCTAAAACCCTGAAATGGCTTCCCTTGTATAACCCTAGTAATTAAATCATTCTACAAACTTATAAAAGTGGACACTGATAGCGAAAACCGAGAGTTTTTTAGATCCATTTCAGTTTGTCCATCAGTCCAGTGGTGGTGTGATGTGGTGTTTTGACTGCTGCTATTTCACTTTCATTTTGGTGCACATGCTATCATTTTGAGTCCTGTCACCTGGAAGCAGTAACAGGTTGCTAGGGGGATAGTGACAGGAAGTCACACTGGTACGGTGTCATTTAAGGCAATGGTGGTGCAAAGCCACTGTTAGTCATCCAGAATTCTGGGTCATTTAAAAAGAATAGAAAATGAATTACTGATAGTTTATTGCATTTTCTGATGATAAACTATTGCACCATTTTTTTGACACAAATTTTGGGATACCATTTTGGCTTATGTCCATCTCTCTTTTTGATCTTGTGGAATTGAACCTAGCCTGTTTCTTGACATTGTTCCTCTTTACATTCATTCTACAGTCCTGTATAGATTTCCCAACTATCTGTTCTCTCAGGTAGTACATCTGGATAATGCTGTCAATCTTTGTGATGCACTTAGCTATTCTAATCACAAATTGAGGAAGTTAAGACTTTGCATGCTTTTCACATTTCTTATTTTTGGTTTGTGTATTGGGCTTTCGTGTTTTAGTGTAATGATTCTTCAGTGTTTGACCTTGCCCTTATTTCAGACAAAAATTCTGTGTTTTCTCAAGGTCCATTTGTATTTTCTTTTTTTGTGTACCTTTTTTCATTCCATACAGATGAAATATATTGAGTAGTGACATTATTGTTACTTTGCTTACCAAATAAAAACAAATAGTAACTAGTGTTAAGGCTAGGTTAATGTGTGTGAACTTCTGTAATCTTCCCATTTATTATACATTTTATATTTTGTATACAATAATACATTATGCAGTACTTACCTAATGTGTAAAACATGTGTAAAATGTAAAACATGATGCAAAGAACAAAAAATTAGACAGAAATTTCAATAATTGTGAAGGTCACCACATAATCCTGTGTCTTTATAGAAGTTCAAAGAAATTCATATAAGGCAAATTTGTGAAAAAAGCTTCACGTGAAAGAATTAAAATAATTCCTATCTTAGGATTTGGAAGTTACCAGAGTAAAGTGGAGCCAATACTTTGTCAAACTATATGATGAGAAGTGGAAACCTGGAAAATACAAGCTTGAAATAGAAAGAAATAAACAATTGGAAGTGATGATAAAAAATTAGACATACTAGAAACTTGTATGGAGGTGGGAATAAAGGCATTTAGCACAATTAATTTAGATAGCAAATGAAAAAGAATGGCCTTCTTTGAAGATAAAAATTAAGTGAAAATGATAATATACTGTCGTTCAAGAAAACTAATGTGGATTAAGGATTTCTGTACAGGAAAAAAAGAGTTTGTTGATTTTGTCCAACAGTGACTTCAGTATGGAGGAGCAATACGTATTCTACTCCAGTGGTAGAGCTGAGAACCAAGTATTTCTTCAAGCACAGATGTTTTAGGGATTGATCAGTTTGTTAGTCATTTGTCCATGTGCTTCGTGAACATGGAGCTTCATTTTGACACATTTTTCAAGGCTTGAAATTGAATCCTTAAATTTAACATAAGACGAGATTTGAATCTCTGTGGATGGAATGAAGGAGTTATTTGGAATCAAAAACCCACAGTTTAAAAAGGACTTTTATATTAATATTTCAGACTCTTTTTGAAATAACAACTTATTAATTCTGATGTTTAAAGTAGTTTATAAAACATTGAGTAAAGTTATCATCCACTCTTTCAAATAATTTATTTCTGCTGTTTTAACAAAAAAAATATTTAACTTTGCAATATTTAGCTGAAAAGCCAGATATCACATCAATAAAGTAATACAAAAAAATGTGTACTAAAATATTCTCATATAAATAAAAATAAATTAAAAACTGTTAATTAAGGAAATTAAAAAATATATAAAGTACACTTATCATATTCTTTGCTTAGCTGGCACAGTAGTATGTACTGTTTAGCATTTACCACTTACTTGGTTTAAAGTATCTACAGACGATTTCCTTGAAAGTTATCCTTGACCATTGTTGCTTTCCTTACAGCTGATTTATGTTTAAAGGCAGCTGGGCCACTATAAATAATTTTAAGAAATGATGATCACAAGTATCTTTAAGTGTCACAAGACAAGCCACAATTTAGCAGCAGGAAGTTCATCAAATAAAAGTGTTGAAACTGAATATGAATTCACTAAACAATCCAAGGCAATTTCCTGAATTTTTGTATTGAATTCTTTGCAAAAGTATACTTCAGCCTGTTTTAGCCTGCAATTTAACAAAGCTTGGTCAAGTTTTTTTTAAAGTGAAATTTAAACACATGAAATTGTGTGCTGGTCACATCTTCAACATTTGCTGCACACTTGCGCAGCTCCATTGAACAGCCGGCCAGACTGATGAATTCTGCATGTCAAGAGTAACTGCAACAAGAAAGTGATGTCCTATGCATGCAAGTTTAATGAAACATAAACAATGAAAATAAAATGAATTATAAAACAGTAATATTAAAAAAATGTTGAATACTCTTGCAACAAGCAAGAGAGTTTGCTTACCAAATAAATATATGTGGCAAATTTGTGTAAAAATTTAAGTTTTCGGGAATTACTAAATCTGTGTGGGATCCCACAATCCCTCACCAAACTTCAAACCATGTTATCTTGTGTGAGGTTCCAGGTGGATTTTGCTGTCTACTGTCCACTTCCTATATTTTGTGGTCAAGAGTTATTCTCTCATTATTAGCATTAAATCAGTTTAAGGAAAATGTAGGATTTCCCAAAGGGTATCTTCTTTCTCTTCTACTTTTTGATATTCATTCACAGAAGATCTATCAGGATCAAAATCCAGTTAAATGCTTTCTCTTGCAATTTTTGAATAAAAAAAAATTACTTTTGTTCATGAACAGTTTCCTATTGTTTCTATATATTTTCAAAATAGGTCTTCATCATTGTGGAGACTGCTACCTTGAACCATACGCACAAGGTGTCTTCTTTGTCAGTACTGCTAATAAGACTATTCAGCAGTAACGTGTAGACTAAATGCAGAAATTACCCATAGAGTGCAGCATGAATAAAACAATTGTGAGAAGCTATCAGGAATATTGTATGATCAAAGAATTAAGGTGAAAGGTAAGGTATTTAAGGCAGTGATAAGACCAGCAATGATATATGTTTCTGAGACATAGACAGTAAAGAGAGCGCAGTAGAAGAAGTTAAAGGTGTC
>NW_024384865.1:0-27482 GCF_016835505.1 Polypterus senegalus
AGAAAACACGGATGTGAGGAAACAGAACAGGAATGTCGATGTGACAGCAGCAAGTGGGAATAAAGGGGAGACCAGTTAATGGCCCCTTTGATGGTGGGGCACCAGTGCAGGAAAGGAAAATGAACTTCAACTGATCAGCCAGGGACAATCACAATAATGTGGGAAGGAGGGGAGATTTAACTCGGCAATTCATCAAATTATTTGGGAAGGCTCCTTCTTTATTTATCTTACCTTCCTCTGTTGTAGGATGAGGGTCTCTGACTGTTAAATCAATTTAAATGAAGCCCACTTGTTTAAAGAATCAGAATAATGAAAGTATTGATGAACACAAGGATTATAGAAATATGATAACTGCATATATAAAGTATGATGATCTGTATGGCAGGACCCAGCCAGACTAGACAGACAAGCAGTTAAGACAGAGAGGCTGGCTGTTTACTGGTAGTTCGAGTTTTAATTTATCTTGGCACACATAGATTGTTTAACAATGACAAGTCTTTATGGATGATGTCTGACGTTGTGTGGAGTTGTTGTTTTGTTGTTGCCCCGGGTACATGTGGAGGATTCTTCTTAATTTGGCGTCCACTCTTTCTTTTTGCTCAGGGTCCTTCATTTGTGGTATTCTGTGGTGCTGCTTTCTCATCATCTTTTCTGCTGTTAGGCCCTTTGGTGTGTCGTGTGGAGCTTCATAGAGAAGAGCGTTACTGTTTGTGGTACAAGAGTTTAGATACTGAAATACTCTTCTTGAAGTGATGGGTACTTTTCAATGGTTTTAGTCCTCTGGACCACAGTTTGGCTTGGCTAAGATGTTAATAATAATAATAAAATTAATAATAATAATAATTCATTTTTTATAATTTATATTGTGCTTTTTTCACTACTCAAAAGAGCTTTAAATAGTGAAACTATAAATCAAACTAATGTGCAGCATCCACCTGGATGATATGACGGCAGCCATTTTTCACCATGATGCTTACCACACAATAGCTGTTAGGAGGTGAAGGGGTGAGAGTCAAAGAGCCAATTAGAGACAGGGGATGATTATGGGACCAAAATGATAGGACTGCAGAGAGCGATTTAGCCTGGACATTGGGATACACCCCTCTCTTTACAAAGGAATCTCAGGGTCTTTGATGACCCCAGAGAATTAAGACCTGTTTTATGTCTCATCTGAAGGATGGCACCATTTTTACAGAGCACTGTCCGCTTCGCTGCTCTGGGGTATTGGGATCCACATACAGACCACAGGGTCAACGCCCCCTGCTGGCTTCACCAACACCTCTTTCAGTAGCAACCCAAGCTCTTCCTAGATGGTCTCCCATCCAAGTACTGGCCAGGCCTGAAGATACTTGGTTTCTGGTGGGTGACCTCTTCTAAATGGTAGGTGGTTTAGTTTCAGATCCACAAGGAGAAAGTGGTTGTCAGTTCCCAGCTTTTAACTTTAAGTGAGACACTGTAGAGATTTTCAGTCATTTTGGAGAGTGGGTGTCCTGGGCCCCCTTGGAGATCAGTGAGTGTGTGCGCCTCTTTGACAGAATATGTGGGTGCAGCTCGTTTTTAAAAAGGAATTCTAACATCTCATGATTGGTTTAAAGTCACCTCTAGTTACAAAATCAGGACTTGCTCATAATCAAGTTATTCTGTCTGTCCCAGTGCTCATTCCTTGAATTACAGCTCTTTGCTGTTACTTGTGTTCATTTCATGCCTTTTGACTCAAGACGTCTGCGGAGTGGCCTCTAGAAAGATGCCTGATTTCTGGTACAGGTTGATCTTCAGTCACTTAGTTTGGAATGTATGTGTGGGGAGGCACAGCTGGACATCTATAAAATCTGCCACCTTAACAGGTCTGGTGTGCCAGTAATGCCCAAAAGAATGGTCAATGCCCACTTTGTCCTACATCAGGTAGTTCATGTGTTCTTCATTCTCTGATTTTTCTCCACCTTGCCTTTCTTGCAGCAACAGTGCCTCAAGGTAGAACCGAAAAGAAATTCAACTTGTGGATGGTTCTGTTGATCTTCTCTCTTCTCCTAGTGGCTGCCCCCATATTCTTTTCTATTTACTGTAAGTATCATCCATACTGATAAGACATTGGAAAGTGAAGGAAATGTGAATGCTTTGTGTATTTCTTATAGATAGTCATTGGTCCCTTTACTAGCAGGACGTGCTCATTACGTCAAAGCAGCTAATCATGTGGCTCTAATTCAGTGTACATAGTGGGGCTGTGACAATGCGGGTTCTGGCTCCACACTCCCATTGCTATTGGAAGTACTTGAACCCCACACCATCGGTAATGTTACCATTGAGCTAGTCAATGGAGGCAAACAAACAATTGAGCAAGGGGTGGTGCAAAAAGTGCATGAGTGCTTTTATTTAAAATCCAACAAAACAAACAGTGTTCATAAATAAAGTGCAGTACTCCAAGTTCTTCAATAAATAAATAAATAATCCATAAAATGAAAACGAGGAGGTTAAAATCAATAAGAAAAACAATCCTTTAAAACGAGAGGTAAAATGTTTCTTTGGGAGCAGTCTTTAAAACAACAACAAAACAACAACAAGCCCAGTGCATCTTCTTTTATGCTGGCGCCTCACCTGCTTCTCCCGTACAGCCCACGCAACAGGCGAGACGCTCTCTGCAGCTGCCCTTTTCTCACTCAACTATGAGACTGGAGACCTCCTGATCCCTGGCTTCGGTTTGGCTCTCATCCCAGCCTCGAGACTTGGACTCCTTGGTCTCCAGGACGCTCACACCAAGGACTGCCACTCCAAGCCTCCCGACTTCCGCTGCCTTTCCATGGCCTCTCTGCGGCCAGTCGCCTTCCCTTGGTCACTCCCGCTACATAATCGCTCAGCGGGAGCGACATCAACACAAACGCCTGGGTGTCGGCCTAACACCCCAGGCCCTCGCAGCTGCCCGTGAGCGCTCGTCCGCTCGCTGTTCGCGGCTCTCTCTCTCTCTCTCTCACCGACCTGCTTCCTCTCCTGCTCCCGGTAACCTCCGTCCTCTTTCTTTTCGTTCTTTCCAATCTCTCTCCACAACCGACTCGCGCTTCTTTTAAATGATGAGGGGCCATGACAGCTGTAACATTAGCCACGGGACAATCACGAATGTGGGCAGTTCCTCACCTGTGCACTAGGTAAGAAACACCCACCCTACGGATCGTCCTGCGGCCCACTATGGCCCAACGTCTCCTTGCTAAGCCACGATCATTTATTTAAAAGGAATGGCCTTTGCTCAACGAGCTGTGGACCCATAACACCACAGGGGTCTTCTGAAGGAATAACAGGCTCAAAGGGAAGATGAACTTTTGGGGTGCCAACCCGGCCATCGCTGTTTACTTCTAAGTCCAAACAAAAACAAACTCTCAATGATGTAAATGAAAGCTATTGCCACAGTAATAAAGTGGCTTTGTATTAATCAGACTTTCTTGTCTGCCGGTCACGGAGCTCCTTAGCTCTGGTTGCTCTGGATAGACGTGACCCTTCCTTCAGGGTTGTCAAGTTCTTAGAGCTCAGGAACCATAATGGGCGGAGACAGTTGCCCTTATTGGGTGTTTTCTCTGTACTTTGGTGAAAGAAAAGGACAAGACAGTTAGCCACAGCGTCCCCTAAGGGGCTATGGGTGGCATCACATACCTAGGATGAACTTGGAGGGTGAGCCTCAGACATGCATGGCAATAAACTAATATGGCCTTACAGGGCCACTATTTGGCCACGTCTGTATACTAAATTACCTCAAACACTTATCATTTTCCCTAAAAATGAACTTCCTTAACAAAATCAGTCAAATACTCTCTAAAGAGGAGCAACATTAAATATCATAACAAGGTGTAGGGAGTTCATGCTTCATTGGGTTTAAACAAACATAAAATATTCTTGGGCAGTGCCTGATTTATCTTAAACTTAAACACCCACTTCTCACTCCTCACTCCTCACTACCTTAGAGTTTCTTTGATGTCTGGCCCCCAGTATTCTCCTTGGTACAGACCCCTGTCTGCCAATAAATGTGCCTCCAGCTACAAATATCCAAAGAGCCTCCCATTCCTAACTTCCCTCACCGAGACTCCGTTATTTAAAGGTGGACCATGAAGACCGCCTCGTGCTGTGGGTTTGTAATCAGAAAACACATCTGGGTTAGTCAGAAGTTCAGAAATGTATCAGGGTGTATTTCCTGATTACTCTGCTCCTGGATTATCCCATAACAGCTTCATGATCCATGAAGTTTGACCAACATACAGTAGGCTGTTGTATTTTGCTGCTGCCTTCAACCATCTTGAGGAACTTTGATATCATTTTGACCAACTAAGGATCTTCCAGTGCAGAGACATTTCCTTGTAGGTGTTGTATCCAGTAAAGGGTAGAATCCCTTGATGTCCTACAACAGTAGACATGATCAATGGCCTATCACCCAGAAGAGACCATTATTACTGTTATTCATATTGTATATTTGTCTGACACCTGCATTACAACAACAGAAATAATGAAGATGTTTTTTATTTTTTTAACAAGTAAAGACAATACCTGTAACGCAGCCTCCCAGTGTTCAACTGACAGACAAAAAAGCGGAGCTGCCAGCTTATCCCTCAGTGAGATGGCATAAGTTATGCAAAACTCAAGGGGAATGGAAATCTAAAGGGGCTCAAATGAACACAGAAAGGAGATTTATTGAAGACAATTCTTTGTTAAAAGTCCAAATACCAAAATGATTTGTCAAATGCAGGTGGAGGGTCTTATAGAGGCAGTTTAGAGAACAGCAATAAATTGAAATGAGTGAAAAAACAAACCAACTACAAAATGCAGGAAAATGAAAGAAGAAGACACAAAAGAAAGAATCAGAAACTGAAGCCCAGAGGATGGCTGTCTCAGGGGTTAATAATCCACCACGCTTGAGGAAACGTCTCCTGTGAGCTTCCTCGTTTACAATACAATACAATACAATATAGTTTATTTTTGTATAGCCCAAAATCACACAGGAAGTGCCGCAATGGGCTTTAACAGGCCCTGCATCTTGACAGCCCCCCAGCCTTGACTCTCTGAGAAGACAAGAAAAAACTCCCAAAATAAACCTCGCAGGGAAAAATGGAAGAAACCTTGGGAAAGGCAGTTCAAAGAGAGACTCCTTTCCAGGTAGGTTGGGCGTGCAGTGGGTGTCAAAAAGAAGGGGGTCAATACAATACAGTACAATAAACAGAACAGAACAAATCCTTAATACAGTATAATAATAAAAATTTTAGAAGTACGGAGCAGATTTTAACAGTAGATTATATTTCCTCTGCCCAACCATCAAGTGACCACTACATTAAATTCATAGACAGGAGCGTCTGGAGGAAAGTTGTGAGGTTTGCTTATTTAAAATGCTTCACCATTATGTTGTATGTCTTATTATGGCATTTCTCTCTGCTCTCTCTGGCTGCTCACGTCAGAGGACTCTGTGATGTCATTCAGGGGCCTGAGGCTGGTGGTGAAAAGCAGAGTGCGCTGGCAAAGAGCTACTTTGAAAACATGTCATTCAGTGAGACCACAGGGCTAAAATACTGGTGTCATGGATCAAAGTATGTGCTCATGTAAAGGCAGATTATAAATAAATAAATATATAAGTGCAGCTGTATTTCGCTATATATAGATGATTAGAAGGACACTTGAAACATCGAGGAGGTGTTGGGGTGCCAGCTTGGTTACCTCTTTTAATCCAAATGTAAATAATTTTAAACAAAAAGAATATTCGATAACATATACAGATAATGTAAGCTAAAGAAAGGAGAGCCTTCTTGACTTCTATAATGAAAATCAGCTTAGTAGTGTGGGTCGTCTTCAGGAGCTTCGTGCTGTACACAGATCTGATATGAGACGCCATTCTCTGGGGTATCCACTCTTTTATAGTCCTCCGGCCATTAGGGGGCAGCATCAATTACCCTCAGGGGGCGTATTCTTACTTCAGTGGGTGACTAAACAGACAATGTTAGCGACTGCACCCCCTCTCATCCTGCAGTGGTATCGCTTACCTCTGATAAACCTGGAAGGTGATCCTCTGACAAGCATATGTGAGTCCTAATATCGTAAATTAACCTGGCAATGACATTAATGGCAAAGATATTTTACCATTTTTACATTTTAACTGTAGCGTAAACATTCATAAATTAGTTATACAGCATGTGCGTGTGACCAGTTAATATTTAAAACCACTCTCATGTTAGAGATGTATGTATGTTGTATGATGTATGCTGTTATACATACTAAGATGTAGAGGCTAACACACATAATAATTAGCAGTTAAGCCCAACAACGGGTTTGTTAAAGTAATAATCTCCCCTCATATCTCAGGAAGCTTAACATTTATAACTGCACATTGCCACTCTTACGAGCTGCTCCTCTTGTGCAATCCTAATCGTGTAGCACAGCTAAGATCACTGATTGTCCTCCATACGGACATGCACTCTCTCAGCGATCCACCAAAGGTCATCCTCATCTTCTGCCTGGGACTCCTGTTTATGTGGTTCTCTGCATTCTGGAATCTTCCCAGCCTTAATGGATGAAGTGCAGACCTTCCTGAAACTTGTGAATGCAGAGCCTGCGTCTCTGTTTGTCGGATCACTTGTCAATCGGGCATCCAGCCCGTCCATCTTCAGGTCAGTTAGCTAAGAGCTACAATGCTGTGTTATGTCTGTGCGATAATCCTAATGTAATATCTGAAACTTCTCTAATATGACGTATGCTGTGTTTATTTCTTAGACACTCTGCTGTGGTCTTACATTAAACAGTGGCAGTGATCACTGCATATTTAACTTTAGTTAACATGAGAGTTCTTTTAGAATAATGGATTAGATTATACTTTTATTTGTCTCCAAAGAGAAACTATGATTTTACAGAAGGTCAAAAAATGTATATATATATAAAAATAAAAGTAGTCAACAACCCACTTTTCCCATTCTTTATTTATTTAAATATTTTTCTTACTGTTATCTGTCTGTGTCGTCTCCTGATTCCATTCCCTCTCTTTAAACTGCTGTCACCCGGTGACCACATTACACCCTCCTCCATCCGAATTTATGATTTAATTGTACAGACCTGTGGAGTTTTGCAGATGAATGCATTTCTCTGTGTTGTTATGTCATTTAATGTATTTATTGTGTAATGTGCACTAAATTTGAAGAAACAATAGCAAAAATAAGCATTGCACAAAATGCTTAACTGTTGTCTTTAACTTGTCTCTCAGTAGATGTCACTAATATTGAAGACTAGCAAAATACCTGCGCTTCGCAGCGGAGAAGTAGTGTGTTAAAGAAGTTATGAAAAAGAAAAGGAAACATTTTAAAAATAATGTAACATGATTGTTAATGTAATTGTTTTGTCACTGTTATGAGTGTTGCTGTCATCAAGGATTTGATTATCATTATTTCTTTCAATCAGGTTCGTATTTGGAGGACGTGTTGTGTTCAAGTTACATTCCGTGTTTGTCAACCGTTGTAAAGACAACAGGTTTTATTCAACGAAGTGTTCACTACCCAAATCTCTACTCGTGAATCTAAGATGTTTAACAGGCGTTCCCGGTATTAACTTGTGAATTTTTCTGTGATTATTTGGCGGCAGCGTCACAAAGTTGTTTCCATCTAGCTGCATCAGAAAATGTAGCACGATGTCAGACACACCTCCTTTTTACTGTTTTCTCACAGCTTGGATTGCTGCTGTCAAAATCGGTTTGAGATCATTGGTTTGTTTCAATTACGTTGGTATTTGTAGGACTTGTGTTGAAGAGACGTTCGGCATCTGTCAAGCGTTGTAAGCATACAACCGGTTTCATCGATAACTTCGCACCCAGCTTTTGAGAGTTGAAACATTCATAAACATCAAAGTGTCCACTACCCAAATTGTCACCTGTGAATCTAAGATGTTTAAGAGTCATTGGCGGTTCTCCAAAGGTGTGAAATATTTGGCCATTTCGGTACGCTTGAAAGCAACAACCGAACAATTCAGCGGCAGCCATCAACTCACATGCAGATGCATAGGTGAAGGGCTTAAGCATTTCACTCTTCTAGTGCTCCTGTGTAGTATAATTATCTCCTGTACCATCATCAGTCCACACCTTGAACCTGTCCCAGTCATTCAATACACAAGACACAATGTTCCTCCGGATATCAAAAGCGAGCCTGATATGGCCATGCAATATGTAACAAAGATAATGGAAAAGGCAGGCGCCATCTCCGGGCATGGAAACCACTCAGTAAGTGATCACCTCGATAGACATGTTAATGGGGGTACGGTTGGAATGATAAAGGAAATGGGTACCTGAACAATGTAAAGTAAGTCTAAAATACCTACACAATAACTATAATCGTAATAAATGAACAATAAAACAGCGGAGAAGCCGTGGATTAAATAAAAAGGCTGTTGTTATCAGCAGGGAGACGTGAATCCTGTGGCGAAGCAAGGAAGGGAATGAAGAGACCGGAGCGACGGACGGCCTTATATAGGCAGGCAGCCAACTATATGGGAGACGTGGGAATGGAGGACCCAACGCTACCTCACACGGAGACCGAGCTGCAGGCTATGGACATATATATGTATGATAGTAGGATTCAGTTAGCGTTGGGAACCTGCGTACCAAATTTCTTGAAGATGGGCCCATAAGTAACAAAGACCGTTGAAAAGTTCAATATGGCGGCCGACAGTGGCATCATACCATCGAAATAAGTACGTACATGGGCTTCGGTTAGCGCAGGGAAGCCGCCTACCAAATTTTGTGAAGATGGGGCCATAAATAAAAAAGTTCAACGTGGCGGACATTGTCGACCGTTATGACCATTACGCATAGAATTTTGAAATGAAACCTGCTTAACTTTTGTAAGTAAGCTGTAAGGAATGAGCCTGCCAAATTTCAGCCTTCTACCTACATGGGAAGTTGGAGAATTAGTGATGAGTGAGTCAGTGAGGGCTTTGCCTTTTATTAGTATGGATGAAGACAGAACAGAGAAATTACAAGAGTAGAAACATAAGAAATTTGACAAACGAGAGGAGACCTTTCAGTCCACCAGGCCCGTTTGTTTAATTAATAGCCAAGCTGTCCCAACATCTCATTCATATTTTTCTTAAAGGTTGTTAAGTTTTCTTCTTTAATTTCATGTCTCTGTAGTTTGTTTCATACCCACAACTCTTTGTGGAAAGAAGAACTTCCTGGCTTCAGTTTTAAGTGCACTTCCCCTTAATTTCCCCCGATGTCCTCGAGTATGTGATTCACTCTTCTGAATTCTGTTGGAGTTACTTTATTAATGCCTTGGAGGATTTTAAATACCCAGATGAGGTCCTCACATGATGTCCTCTCTTCAGACTAAACAGGTTTAATTCTCAGAGTCTGTCACACTATGACATATCCTTCAGTCCCATGATGCACCTGGCTGCTCTCCTCTGCACAGCTTCATTTGCTGTTTTGTCTTTCTTGTACTGCGGTGACCAGAACTGCACACAACACTCCAGATATAGTCTCACTAGTGTATTATATCACTTGAGCACATTGTCCTTATTTGTCTTTATAATTGCTGCGGCACATTGCTTAGTCAATAAACATGTTGTTACGACCTACTAGGGGGTCATCTGGACTGTTTGAAGTCAGGTGAGAGCTCCAGATGTTGAGCCTTAAAACAAGTTACAAAAAAAGTGTATCTTAGCATGTTCATACTCCTTACATGTTGACTAAAAAAAAGATGAAAAACAGAGTTGCTGTTTCACAAAGAAAACTAGTAATACACAATCGTCAATCCATTGTTACAAACTCTGATGGAGTAAGACAAGCAGAAAACATGGCAAGTGGTTCTTTAATAACCCAAAAATGACAGCGTTCTTAACTCAAGTGTAAAAGATGGTTACTTGTTGTATGAAATGACTTCTTTTCCTCAGATTTCATTAAATTAAATCACAAGGAGCAAGAACTGGAAGAGATAAGAATTGCAAATTACAACTTGACCAGTAACAACAGTGCCCTACAGTCTCAATACATAACTCTGAAAAAGAAACATGAAGAATTGGCCAACAAGTTCAGTAAACTGCAAGAATACTACTGTGATGTCACAAACACATCTCACGGTGAGTGCTTTGCTACAGGATGAGTAGATGGTGGGCTATTTGGTCATCTAATCCCTCATTTGTCATTTGCATCCTTGTTTCGTTTCCTACAGAAAACACTTGCCCGCTATGTAAAGTGGAATGGATCTCCTTCGGTTCCAAATGTTACTTCATCTCCACTAAGACACTGACCTGGAATAAGAGCCGTGATTGGTGCCTGACAAATGGTGGACAACTAGTGAATATAGAAAACTTGGAGGAGTGGGTATGTAATTTATGCAGGTGGATTTAACATAACTGTCTTAAAAAACTTCATACTGTTACTTAAACTGTCAGGAAAAAGACTTTGAAAGTACATCAGAAGAGCAATCCAGAAAACCTAAGCTGAAGTTGAGTCAGGTCAGTATGTTATTAAAGCGGGAATGTCTTTCTTTAGGAGATTCCTCCAGTTGATCTGGAGAGTCTGTCAAGGTATTTCAAAGGCTAAGGCCGGGCGACTGTCATTTAATGTAAGGTCTCAAGGACCCTGTGTTTTGTGCCAACTATGTATGTGAGGAAGTAAAGATTCTGTCAGAAGTCTCTTTCCATCTTTCTTCGTTACAACTGACATCATC
This sequence comes from Polypterus senegalus, assembly GCF_016835505.1. Lineage (NCBI taxonomy): Eukaryota > Metazoa > Chordata > Cladistia > Polypteriformes > Polypteridae > Polypterus > Polypterus senegalus. Next base: position 10,668 of record NW_024384865.1, read on the forward strand.
CGACATGCTGTGAATCCTAGATTGCTGTTTCTTCTTTCTTGGCCTGAGGAGCTCTTCGAGTTACCATTTTTACATTACGTTTACATGCATTTCTGGATTTTGGTTGGATATCTGGCAGATACATAATGGACAAAAGGGTCATTGGTGATGCGCTAGACAATCAGTATATAACACATTTTAAGATTTGCTCATCATTATTTCATGAAAAAATCAAAAAGTGACCATTACATCGCTCCAAATAAATCACAGAATGTCACTGAACAGAACTTCTGAGTTAATAGGCCCCCGTTAAGACCCAAATCAGTACAAATGTCTGCAGATTCTGTCATCGGTTGATATCCATTGGGGAGCTGGGGTTTTTGTGAGATTTCCCCCAGGGATGTCATAATTGGTATCCAGTATCTCTGTTAACACACTGACACATTATTTGTGTTGGACATCACTGCCATCAGCTCATGTGACACCAAAAGTGACACCATAGCTCTGTTTATTATCAAAGCAGGTGATACAATTAGATTTTTGTCTGTTTGTTGCATTTATAGTCCTATGAAAAAGTTTGGGAACCCCCCTAAATTCTATGGATTTTTGTTTCTCATTGGCTGAGCTTTCAGAGTAGCAACTTCCTTTTAATATATGACATGCCTTATGGAAACAGTAGTATTTCAGCAGTGACACTAAATTTATTGGATTAACAGAAAATATGCAATATGCATCATAACAGAATTAGACAGGTGCATAAATTTGGGCACCCCAACAGAGATATGACATCAATACTTAGTTGAGCCTCCTTTTGCTCCTTTGTGCCTCTAGACGCTGTCCTTCTATAGCCTTTGATGAGTGTCTGGATTCTGGATGGAGGTATTTTTGACCCCATTCTTCCTTACAAAATCTCTCCAGTTCAGTTAAATTTGATGGCTGCCAATTATGGACAGCCTGCTTGAAATCATCCCATATATTTTCGATGATATTCAAGTCAGAGGACTGTGACGGCCATTCCAGAACATTGTACTTCTCCCTCTGCATGAATGAATGCCTTTGTAGATTTCGAACTGTGTTTTGGGTCATCGTCTTGTTGGAATATCCAACCCCTGCATAACTTCAACTTTGTGACTGATGCTTGAACATTATCCTGAAGAATTTGTTGATAGTGGGTTGAATTCATCCGACTTGACTTTAACAAGGCCACAGTCCCTAAACTAACCATACAGCCCCACAGCATGATGGCACCTCCACCAAATGTGACAGTAGGTAGCCAGTGTTTTTCTTGGAATACTGTGTTCTTCTTCTGCCATGCAAAGCACTTTTTGTTATGACCAGATAACTCCATTTTTGACTCATCAGTCCCAAGCACTTTGTTCCAAAATGAATCTGTCTTCTCTAAATAAGCATTTGCATACAACAAGTGACTCTGTTTGTAGCGTGAGTGCAGAAAGGGCTTCTTTCTCATCACCCTGCCATAAAGATGTTCTTTGTGCAAATTGCGCTGAATTGTAGAACAATGTACAGATACATCATCTGCAGCAAGATGTTCTTGGAGGTCTTTGGAGGTGATCTGTGGGTTGTCTGTAACCATTCTCACAATCCTGCGCATATGCCGCTCCTGTATTTTTCTTGGCCTGCCAGACCTGCTGGGTTTAATAGCAACTGTGCCTGTGGCCTTCCATTTCCCGATTCCATTCCTTACAGTTGAAACTGACAGTTTAAACCTCGGAGATGGCTTTTTGGAGCCTTCCCGTAAACCATGAGACTGAACAATCTTTGTTTTCTGATTTTTTGAGAGTTGCTATGAGGGTCCCATGCTGTCTGTCACTCTTCAGGAGAGTCAAAGGGAAGGAAGCACAACTTGTAACTGACCACCTTAAATACCTTTTACCACTCATGATTGGACACACCGGTCTGTGAAGTTCAAGGCTTAACGAGCTCATCCAACCAAGTAATCAGCATTGAGCAGTGACAGGCATTCAAATCAGCAAAGTGATAAGGGGACCCACATTTTGGCACAGTCAGTTTTTCACATTTGATTTAATTTCATACAACTAAATACTGCATCACTAAAAATCTTTGTTCAGAAAACACCCCAGTGCTCAGATGTTCCTAGGAAATGAAGGACATACCACTGTTATCTTTTTTGTTGAAAGGAGAGTCAATTATTATGCAGGCTGAGAGGGGTTCCCAAACTTTTTCATATAACTGTATATGGGGTGACTCAGGTGTGTATATGTTAATGCAAAATGGGAGATAAAATGTGTTTTATTTTAACCCTTTGATTGATTGTGACTAAGAGAAGACATTTCAATACAACACAGACAGATACAAGTTCAACTGTTCATCAGCTTCTTCATTTCATGTTTTCTTATCAGGGCTTTTTACAAAGTAAAGCTTTTATCATTGGAGCTGAAGAGAGAAATTTGGATTGGATTGGCCGATATGACCTCAGTAAAGAAGGGAAAATGACCAGGATGGACGTTGAACCTGTAAAATCCAACAGGTAAGAAGACTCCTTTCAGTCTGAGATGTCTCACTTTGACTGAATGAGCTACAAAACCATATTAGGCAGGAGCAGAAGGGGGCTTACCTACAGATGACATTTTACTGTCATTAGAGGAGAATAACAAGCTGTTTGATGTCTAATTTGATAACATAAAAGAGATGAACGGAGATCAAAATTATATGTGCTTTTCATTATTGAATAACAAAGCATTTTTTGCATAATAATGAATAAATATGGCTCGTGACTGCTGACTTCACATTCACCGACTCCTTTTCCTAATCCTGCCAGTAATGCTGGCCTTACACATGCAGTCATGAATGTTGTGTCACAGAGCTCTGTAAACAGTAATGAAACATGTTACAAATGACAAACACTTTATAGTGCAGAAAACCAAAGTACAAGTGAATAAGTGAGAAGGTCATTTCTGAACTTAAAAACCCAGCTGAGGTGTCACAAGACCACAGGGTGCCACAGGGACAGTGATGAGCTGAAGCGTGAATGGACACAACATGGATTACTGCAGGTGTGATAACTAACATATAACAGACAGATTATGGGATGTTGTACTCCTGTCTGCAGTATCCAACTAAGGGAGCTGAACACTGTCCAGACAGGAAAGACACCAAAATCTGCCCAAAAGCCAACTGTAATGGAACCCAAACCTCAAAACACGATGACACACACAGAGTCCCGGGTTCAAATAATGGAAGGTTTATTCCATACAATGCCTTAAAGTAGCACAAGTTTTTTCTCCACAGTACTCTCTTCTCAGCACCGCACTGCACCCCCTACCCTCCTCCAGTCGAGTGTTGCTCCACGTCCTTCCAGCTCTGACTCACCTGGATAAGGGAGTGCGGTCCATTTTATTAAGGATCTTGGAGTACTTCCAGTGCCAGGCCCACTGCCCAATGGAAGTATTTCTGGCTCAAACGGTAGTCATATAAATTGGGGAGCACATCTCCCGTCAGCACCCCTTTGTGGCACCCATGGTCCCCAACAGGGCTGTGTTGCCGGTCTACATCTCCCAGCATTTCCTGCTGGTTTCCAATTGGGTGCTGATACAGAGTGCTGCTGCCATCTTGTGTCCTGGGTGAATAACATACCCCCTGCTGTGTCTTTGACAACTAATGGGCTATCCATCCATCCCTTTTAGCCATCTCTTCTGGGTCTGGCTCCTTCCTCTCTCTTGGTCGGGGTGCCCATCTTCTTGCTTGGAGCCTCCCGTCCAGGTAAGAAACCTTCCCCTTTCCTGTTTGTGATGCATGTCCAAACCATGTGGCACTGACTTATTTGGTTCTTTTTTTGGGTAGCACAGTGGTAGCACTGACTCGCTACTCTAAGAAAACAACGGTTCCCTGGGTCCTCCCTGCATTGAGTTTCACGTGTTCTCACCATGTCTGCATGTGTTTCCTTCCAGCTGCTCTGGTTTTCACCCACAAACACACACATTTAGTGGATTGGCGAAGCCAAATTGGCCCCAGAGTGTGTGTGCGATGGACTGGCTCCCTGTTCATGGATTGTTCCTGCCTTGGGCTGCTATTCAGGATGAAGTGGCTTTAGAAAATGGAGGGACTAATGGTTCTTTTGGTTGCTGCTATCAAATATCTTGATTTGTAAACTGAATTGTCAGCAAATGTTAAAATGTTAAATGGTATTTGTAGCAGCAGTCACACAAAATGACCAAAGTTCTGCAGCTTCAGTACGCTTCATGGGATTCTGGCAAAAGCTGGACGTGTTGGAATAATTGTACAGAAAAAAATATCTTTGTTTTAAAAACTTCAGTAGTAATAATATATAATTTAATATATAAAATCATTTTACACTCCCTCCCTTTCAAAGATCCAAGAGGACACTGGGAAAAAGATCTCTCAATTAATATATCAGAAAAGGAGTGAAAAATAGCAATGCGGAGAATTCACCCGAGCTCCATTTGCGCAAAGCATACAATTATACAACTTAAAATTATATATCGAGCACATCTGTCTCGACTAAAACTCTCCAAAATGTTTCCAGGGCATGATCCAACCTGTGAACGCTGCAACCAAGATCCAGCCTCACTGGGTCACATGTTCTGGGCCTGCACCAAATTAACATCATTCTGGACCAAAATTTTTAATTACCTTTCAGACAGCCTTGGACTCACAATCCCTCCTAACCCATTAACAGCTGTGTTTGGGGTTCTTCCAGAGGGGCTTAAAGTGGAGAAAGACAAACAAACTGTGATTGCATTCACTACACTTTTGGCACGCAGACTTATTCTGATAAACTGGAAGAACCCAAACTCTCCTCTTTAAAGTCAGTGGGAAACCGATGTGTTTTATTATTTGAAATTGGAAAAAATCAAATACTCAGTTAGAGGATCTGTACAGACTTTTTTCAAAACATGGCAGGATCTAATCAGTAATATTTTAAAATAAGCTCTTAAAGCACAAAGGAAGCAATCATTTCTGTATTCCTTTTTCTTCTCCATTCATCTCTATTGGCTTATCAATCTCATCAGTTTAGGTTTGTTTACAAATCTTAAATTTTACGCCGTTTGCCTTGCTCTCTCTCTCAGGGGTGGGGGTCGAATTGTTCTCAATTCTACTTTTTGTAAACATTGATTGATTTGTATGGAATGATTGCAATAAAATTAATAACATTCCAAAAAAAAGAAAAAGAACTTAAGTAGAAATTCAAAGTAAAACAGCTCACACAGAAAGAGAGAAAAATTGGTATTGCAAAGTAAAGAAAGGCCCCAGTTTAAGGCATACAGTATATGTCATTTGTTTCTTTAAGTTCTCTTATATAGTCGAACCATTTCTAAATGGTCATAAAACTGTACGCCTATCCCATTTTCATACTGTAAATGGGTCTTTCAGTCCTTGCTAGCAATGGGACCTGTTCTAACCTACAACAGACACAATGAGCAAGAAAGTTTTATCTTGTAATAACTTACAGGGAGTAAAAGACAATGCCATTGTGTATGGCTATGAAAGAAAACTATAATCTATACTAATTGAGCACATAATAATATCAGTTTAACTTAAAGCAAAAACTTTCTAAGATTGGCTTGTAGAGTATTTGTATGTTGTAAGAAAGACACTATATAGCGCCCGACCCGACACAGATTAGACACAGGAGGCACGTGTAAAATTAAATACATTTTTATTTTCTTCAGCTGTGAGATACATCTTCCCTGTGTCCCACTAGCCCAACACAGTCCCAAGCACACCATAAACACAAATTTCTCCTCTTCTTCTCACTCCACCACTCCTCACCAAGCTTCGTCCTCCTTCCACCTGACTCTGCCCCTGAGTGGTGGTCGCTGGCTCCCTTTATAGTTCTATTGGAAGTGCTCCAGGTGCTTAATCCCTGATTTCCAGCTGCACTTCCGGGTGTGACAAATTGGTTGCCCACACAGGCTCAGGAGTCCCAAATACAGCGCCCCCTGGTGGTACCTGTGGGACCCAACAGGGCTGCACCCAACTCCAATTCCCAGGATGCCCTGCGGGAACCCAAGACACTGTTCCACCCTAGGGAGGTGGCCAACTAGCGTTCAGGGGGAGGTATTGCAATGTCCATGGCTGTTACCCCTGAATATAGTGTGCAGGGGCGTCTTGGCTAGGTAAAGACGCCAAGCCCCTGTCACAATATATTAGTTTAGTTCATATTTTGAGCTGTAATGTTTAACAGCCTCTAAAATGACATCGTCAGCATGTTTAGGGGTCACAAGAGGCACAGCAACACTGATGGCTGTACAGAGAAGAGCAATTGGCACCCTGGAATAAAGCCTAACAAGATCATGCTGCTTTAGTCTTGAACAGAAAAGGCCAAGCCTTCAGAATCATCAGAGGCCTGATAAAGTGAACTAGTGAGTCGTTTATCTGAGGATGGCTACTGGAAATTAAAGGAAGTGTATTCAGCCAGAAAGCAGGAAGCACTGGCAACATTTCTATACGACACCCTCAAAGTCTATTCAGTCAGCAGTGAAAAAAACAGTGAAGTTACACAAATCACAATTAAGGCTTTGACACATTCATTCATTTTCCAAATATTAAGTGGTTTTTGAACCCAGTATTACAAATATTAGGTACTGGAATATCTATGAAACCATAAAAAGTGCATCATCAAATGTTCTCAGACATTGTGCTAATATACAGTACGTGATATATATTTTACTTAAAAGTGGAGTTGTTTCATTTGCATCAGAATATACGAATAAAGACTTTGTCAGCTGAGATTCAATCTTCCACAATGACGACCACGATTCAGGATGGGGTGGGTGTTGGAGGTCATTGTCTGCGTGTGGTTTCTATTATGAATGTATAATTTTGTTCAATTCATCCACCAGGCTAAGTTCTGCCCTAGACTGCCTGTGCCAATAAGTATGGAAAGTTCAGTTCATCACAACTGACTGGCAATCCTCTTTGCTGAACAGCCTGGTGGCCTTTCATCAGTGACATGTCTGAACTCAGGGTGATGTACGTGAGCTTACAAGGTCAGTCAGATCAGGAGAAAGCCTGACAGCTCCTCTTGTGTTTCAGAGCCACAGATGACTACAAAGGAAAATGTTTGGCGATATTGCTGAAGTGGAACCAGGATTTTAGAGTAAGGTGTGAAAGTCTTAATCGATGGATCTGTGAGTCTGCTGCGTTTCCGCTTCGTACTTAAACTGCTATCAAGAGTTCCAGCCACCTGCCAGAGCCGCTGTCTTCAGGAGTCGTAAGGATCACTTCATCAGTAAAGCACAGAGCTGCTAGTCTGAGCTGAGTCCAGAAGGTCACCTCACTTTGTCATGTAGGTCAGCGTTTCTCAACCTTTAAGTATTTGAGACCCGAGTTTTCATAACAGTTTTAATCACGCCCCCCTAATACCAATTTGTTCTTTTCTAATTAATGATATATCATAAATGCATATTTTATTATACCTACTTAACTTTTATCGACATTTATCTAACTCTATATTTATTTTTCTAGTATCAGAATGAAGTTTAAGTTAATTTGTTTTGGTTTCAATAGATGTATTTTTCAAATTTTTGATTCTTGTTTTCTTTTTTTTTACATCTTCGCGCCCCCTTTTGTTACATCGCACCCCCCCTAGGGGGGCCCGCCCCACAGGTTGAGAACCACTGATGTAAGTGACAGAGGTAGTGAGTGACAACATACTTGAAATGAAAGCTGCCATCTTCTTGTAATCTCAGTGTTAGTCTGTGGCTTCTTCCCAGTTCTGAATGAATAGACCCCCGGACCCTGAACTGCACAAGGTGGTCATAGATAACAGATGAAATGATAAAGCTTCAGTTACATATGAGAAGAAAACGTACAGCTCCTGATTTTTATTAAACAATTTTGTATTTGTCTAACAAGCAACACATGTAAGCCATTTCAGCATTTAGTAAAATGAAGATACGTTACCAACGAGTGTTTGTCTTTAGAGATGTGAAAAAGTATTTACCCCCTTCCTAGTATTTTCTGCTTTTGCATATTTTACACAAGCCATGGCCTCCAATCTTCAATATTAGAAAAAGGAAATCTGAGGAAACACATTAAATACTATTTTTAAATCACTGCTTTCTTTATTTAGTGATCAAAGTTCTTATCCAACACCTCTGTGACTGATGTGAAGGCGTCATTGTCCCCAGAGCTTCAGTACTTGGTTGCTACAACTTTAGCACCAGTAATAAGAACTAAACACTCTGTAATTTATAATTTGAGATCAGACTTTCATGTTACTGTTGAGGAGTGATAGCCCGCTGGTCTTTGCTTTCATTCAGATACATTCAGAGTATTGTGAGTATAATCTCCTCATTTCAGCACTTCTGTGAGGTACACGTTAGCAGTTTGACGAGGTTCTGAAACTCTCTGTGTCCTCTGAGCCATTCAGCTGTAGGATTTCTTTTTTGTGGTGGAGCATTGACCTACTGTGTCATCCAGCTACACCTTGGCTTCAGGTCATGGACAGAGGACTGGCCGTTCTCATAAAGAAGGTTCAAAATGGCAAGTTGTCACATACTGAGGCAACAGCAACACCACCCTCTTCATCACACTACCAGTCCCATGTTTTATTGTAGGTATGCAGTTCTTATCATTGATTGCTGTGTTAGTTTTACACCAGACCTAGAGGGTCCTGCGCTATCCACAAAGTTCTTTGCTGTCTTTATTAAAAGAGACGTGAAGATGATCAAGGTGACTCTGTGCAGTTATGAGACGAGCACCAAAGCTGCTCTTGGATGGCATAGTTATTTTGTCTTACTGCTCTCCCTTGAGTCCTGCTTTTACTCTTCATCTCTCATACCATAGAGTCATGAACTCTGACCTTAGAGGAGGGTAGACAGGCCTGAGGGTCTTTGGATGTCTCTTCTGGAATTCTCTGTGACTTCTTGACTCAGGCATTGCTGTGCCCTTGAGGGACTTTTGGCAGGCCGGCTTTTCCTATGAAGATGTTGCTCTTTTCTGAATATTTTTACGATGGCTGTCACTGTGGTGTAGTGGAATCACAGAGTCGTAACAATGGCTAACGCTTTCATGATTTCATTCACGTTTTTCTTCTCTTCTGAGATTTCCTTTGATCTCAAGACTCAGTGATCTTCTGGAAACCGTAGGGTGACAACTACACTGTCATGATAAGTGACAACATATGGTGAGATTTAGATTCAGTAAGGCTGGCTGTGTGACGTCTATTCTGTATTATTAATGTATGAATCTTAACATTTACCAGCACGTGACATGACGTCTATTCTGTATTATTAATGTCCGAGACTTAACACAAGTTTTATCTCTTAAGCCAACTACTGATGATTTGACCTTTTAAGCAGTGACATTTCTCCTTCCACTCTGTCACTTGATATTTTTAATTCTATTCACATTGATGTCTCACATGCTGCACTCTGTAATTTAAATACTCGAACTTTGATCTTCAGTAGTTTTTATTTTTTCATTCAGTATTTATTTACACTTTTGCAGATTTTTTCTAGGTGTCCATCTCACAAATGATCTTGCTTTGCCCTGTTCTGTTGTATTGATTTTGTTGTATTCTTAACTTAAGATGCTGTGCTCTATGATACGGTTTGTGAAGAATAAAAATGAATTGCTTAATAATGTCTGTTTGACTTTCTTTCTCTGTGCCCTTATTTAGCATTCTGACTTTGAGAGAATTAACTTCTCTGTGCTAGGAGAAATGTCATGCTTTACATATTTTAATTGCTAAATTAACTTTGCTCGCTGCCATTTTTGAAAATTGTGATCTTTCTGTCCACTCAGAGTTAGTTTGGTGATCTAAAACCCTTGCCCTGCTTATTTCACGTTGCCTCCTGCACTGCCAACTTTTCCATTCTGTCCTGTGGTAGAAATAGTAATGTCTTTAATATTAAAGAAAGAAACATCCTCTAACAGGACAAATCTGTAATCAGGCAGGAGACATTTTATCTTCTTATCTTTATCTTTATCTTTATCTTATCTATATTTAAAGACTCCTCGGCAGAATGCCTTAGAGGGAGTATTCTTCAAAAGCAGTCTGTTACAGCCTGGTCAGAATGATTAGAGAAACAAAGAATAGTTCATTTTATAAACTACTGAATTTGCATACAGTGTCAATCAATGCATACATTTTACTCTAGTTTGTTTACACCCAAACAATTTATATAAAATGAAAGTCTATTACAGGATATTATATTCTGGCTCTTCTTGTACCTTTTGAAATCTCTGTGCATATCACAACTGTTCTTGTTGGTTGTCTGCCGATTTCTTAGTCATCTTTCAGCACATTTTGTTGTTCACTTGACCCCTAGCTGGACTCCTGACATGCCCGCAAAGGTTTCTGACATTCATTAACCCTTTATGCTATTTCTTTAAGATAAAAGCTATGTTAACCTAAAAACAGAAAATCGGTGATGGTGTCAGTTTTCATGCTCTTCAAGACCGTATTTAGTAGATGCCCCCTTGGCCACCATGACAGTGTTAGGTCTGTGTGCACAAGTCTCTCTGTCTCTATCACTTGTGCACATTTCCCCTCCATTCATTTTCACTAAACTGCTCAGGCTTTATCAGGAGTCATGGAGTTTGGAGTGAACCATCTTTTTCAAGTTCAGCTACAAGATGTCAAGAGCTGGACACTGACATAGCCAATCCCAGGCATGAATATTGCTGTTCTGAAGCCATTCGCTGTGTAGTTTTGGCTCATTACTTGGTGTAGTTGTCTTTCTGGAAAAAAAAAAACAAATCTCCCATGGTGCAGGTTTCTTGTAGGATTTCTCTGTATTTTGCTGCATTCATTTCTCCATCTCCCATCATAAAACCTCTTGGGTCTGCTGCAGAGAAGCATCCCTAGAGTCTGATGCTGCCCTCTACATGCTTCATGGTGGCGATGGTGTGCTTCAGTGCCTGGCTATTGCCAAACCTGGCAATTATTCTGATGGCCTAAAAGCTCAATTGTTGCCTCATCAAGCCATAAAACTTTCTTCCAGTTGATGTCAGAGTTTCCCATTTGCCTTCTGGTAAACTCGAGCGGAGATATCCAATGCGTCATAGTCTCTGTAATGTTAGCTATTGTAGCTTGTATAGAACTTTTAATTAATATATAATAGTTTTACAATCTAATACAACTAAATACTTATATGAAGTTATAACAATGAATTATTAATCATAAAGATGAGGATTGAATGTAACTAGAGGGTTAACCAAGTATTGCTTAAAGCTTAGGCACGTGAGGTTTTTTTGATCTTATGGGAGCCACCAAAATAGGTTAAAGTGGGATAAATGAGTAATGAACACCTCTTAGAAAGTGAAGATAAACTAACTGGGAAGCCAAACACGTCTCGTGTGAAGCAGTGATAACATCGATAGGAGAATCTGCAGAACTCTCGTATTAAAGAGGCAGCATTCAGAATAATGGGAGAATCGACATGTATACAAAGTTACTTGTAGCTGTAGTTGATTGGTTAAGATGATGAAGTTCTACATATTAAGGGTTAGATGGTGTGATGTATCACATAAGGTAATAGTTGTTCTAACTGCTCAGTCAATGGACTGAGACATTTGTGCCCACTCTGTGCAAATAAAAATATGTTCTGTATTCTCATCTGAGCTCCGTAACTGCCTTCTTTGAAGACAGAGCAAAGTTCTTCTAAACAACATAATTTGGTGACCCCCAATGTGATTAGGAAGAGGCCGAGTGCTCCAGAAGACAGGACAAGAACCTGGGAAACTGCACATTCAGTGGTGCCCTAACAAAGGGCGAAAGTAGTGAAAGTAGATGGCAGTAAGAAGCTTCTTTAATAGAACTAAGAATATGGAAAGTAAAATACAGAACTGAAAGATCAAATTGAGGGACTATTTTAAATAAGTTTATAAATAACTGGAAATCCTAAAGAGTACTTGTAGGCACATGCAACACTGCACTGCCCAGCTATAGTGAAAGAATATTCCGAGACTAAATGGGTAGGTTAAGGCCTTGGGTAACGCTTCACTGTGGGTTTATTCATCCAATAAAACCAGTGAAGGGGCAGGCAGAAGTCCAAACATAATGCTTAATACTCCTTCAGTGGTTACCTGGTTCATCAGTTCATAGTTGTAAGGTGATATTGAGCCAATCACTTTGGTGTAGATCCGTACCTAGATACATCCGTACCTAACAGATACATGCCTAGCCGAGGTGAAGGCCACCTCAGTGAATTATACTAGATAGTCAGTGGATAGTAGATGGATTAGTGGATACCAGCCTGGTTTTGAAAGCTTTACTACAAATGCACCAGATCACCTTGGTGGGTTATCCCTAAGAGGCTGCAGGAGGACCATCCAGCGTCTCAGGAGGGAGAAGCAGTGCAGTGTCAACACTGTATAGTGGGGATGGTGTTCTGCTGACTTTGACTCGAGATGTTGTGGATTGGTGGGGGAGTACTTCAAAGACCTCCTCAATCTCACTAACATGCCTCCAATGAGGAAGCAGAGCCTGGGGACTCGGATGTGAGCTTTCCCTTCTCTGGGACTGAGGTCACCGAGGTGGTCAAAAAACTCCTTGGTGGCAGGGCCCCAGGGGTGGATGAGATACGCCTGGAGTTCCTCAAGGCTCTGGATGATAGATAGATAGATAGATAGATAGATAGATAGATAGATAGATAGATAGATAGATAGATAGATAGATAGATAGATAGATAGATAGATAGATAGATATTTTATTAATCCCAAGGGGAAATTGCCATACCCCAGCAGCAGCATACTGATAAAGAACAATATTAAATTAAAGAGTGATAACAATGAAGGTATAACAGACAGACAGACAATAATTTTGTATAATATTAATGTTTACCTCCAAGGGTGGAACTGAAGAGTCGCATAGTGTGGGGGAGGAACAATCTCCTCAGTCTGTCAGTGGAGCAGGGCGGTGACAGCAGTCAGTAGGACTGTTTGGTTGACACGGCTCACAACATCACATGGACATCAGGGACAGTGCCTCTGGATTGGCAGCCTGGGGTGGTGGTCCCCCTCTTTAAGAAAGGGGACCGGAGGGTGTATTCCAACTACAGAGGGATCACACTCCTCAACTTCCCTGGAAAAATCTATTTAGGGATCCTGGAGAGGAGGGTCCATCAGATAGTCGAACCTTGGATTCAGGAGGAACAGTGTGGTTTTCGTCCTGGTCGCAGAACAGTTGACCAGCTCTACACCCTTGGCAGGGTCCTGCAAGGTGCATGGGAGTTTGCCCAACCAGTCTACATGTGTTTTGTGGACTTGGAAAAGGCATCAACTGTGTCCCTTTGGTAAATCCTGTAGGGGGTGCTCGGAGAGTAGGGGGTACCGGACGCCCTGAGCTGTTCAGTCCCTGTACAACCGCTGTCAGAGCTTGGTCCGTATTACCAGCAGTAAGTCGAACTCACTTCTGGTGATTGTTGGACTCCGCCAGGGCTGCCCTTAGTCACCAATTCTGTTCATAACTTTTATGGACAGAATTTCTAGGCACAGCCAGGGTGTTGAGGGGGTCCGGTTTGGTGGGCTCAGGATTGGGTCACTGATTTTTGAAGATGATGTTGTCCTGTTTGCTTCATCAGGCCGTAATCTTCAACTCTCTCTGGATCAGTTCACAGCTAAGTGTGAAGCGGCTAGGATGGGAATCGGCACCTCCAAATACGAGACCATGGTCCTCAGCCGGAAAAGGGTGGAGTGCCCTCTCGGGGTTTGGGGAGAGATCCTACCCCAAGTGGAGGAGTTCAAGTATCTTGGGGTCTTGTTCATGAGTGAGGGAAGAATGGAGCGTGAGATCGACATGTGGATCGGTGCGGCGTCCGCAGTGATGCAGGCTTTGCATCAGTCTGTTGTGGTGAAAAAGGAGCTGAGCCGAAAGAATGAGATCGCGAATAGAAGCGGCTGAAATGAGTTTCCTCCGCAGGGTGTCTGGGCTTTCCCTTAAAGATAGGGTGAGCAGCTCAGTCATCCAGGAGGGGCTCAGAGTAGAGCCGCTGCTCCTCCACATCAAGAGGAGTCAGATGAGGTGGCTCGGACATCTGATCAGGATGCCTCCTGGACACCTCCCTGGTGAGTTGTTCTGGGCACGTCCAACCGTGAGGAGGCCCTAGGGAAGACCCAGGACACGCTGGAGGGACTATGTCTCCCGGCTGGCCTGGGAACACCTCAGGATTCCCCCGGAAGAGCTAAAAGAAGTGGCCGGGGAGAGAGAAGTCTGGGCATCTCTGCTCAAGCTGCTGCCCCCACGACCCAACCTCAGATAAGCGGAAGAGGATGGATGGATGGCTGGATGGCTGCAGTAGGAGTGCCAAATGGCCTTATCAGAAAGCCACTTTGGTGGAAACACCAAGTAAGCATTCAGTTAGGGAACGGCTGAATTAATAGGCTACTCAAAGGAGGAGTGCAGTTTTAGTATAATTTTTAGGAAGATTAGATAGACATAGATAGATAGATAGATAGATAGATAGATAGATAGATAGATAGATAGATAGATAGATAGATAGATAGATAGATAGATAGATAGATAGATAGATAGATAGATAGATAGATAGATACTTTATTAATCCAAAAGGGAAATTCACATAATCCAGCAGCAGTATACTGATACAAAAAACAATATTAAATTAAAGAGTAATAAAAAATACCCCGCCAGGTGGAATTGAAGAGTCGCATAGTGTGGGGTCTCCTCAGTCTGTTGGTGGAGCAGGACAGTGACAGCAGTCTGTCGCTGAAGCTACTCCTCTGCCTGGAGATGACACTTTTCAGTGGATGCAGTGAATTCTCCATGATTGACAAGAGTTTGCTCAGCGCCCATCGCTCTGCTACAGATGTCAAACTGTCCAGCTTCATTCCTACAATAGAGCCTGCCTTCCTAACAATTTTGTCCAGGTGTAAGGCGTCCTTCATCTTTATACTGCCTCCCCAGCACACCACCGTGTAAAAGAGGGCACTTGCTACAACCATCTGGTAGAACATCTGCAGCATCTTATTGCAGATGTTGAAGGACGCCAACCTTCTAAGGAAGTATAGTCGGCTCTGACCTTTCTTACGCAGAGCATCAGTATTGGCAGTCCAGTCCAATTTGTCATCCAGCTGCACTCCCAAGTATTTATAGGTCTGCACCCTCTGCACACAGTCTCCTCTGATAATCACGGGGTCATTGAGGGGCATGGGCCTCCTAAAATTCACTACCAGTTCCTTGGTCTTGCTGGTGTTCAAGGTGTAAGTGGTTTGAGTCACACCATTTAACAAAGTCTTTGATTAGGGTAATTTTGTATATATTACAGTATAGAGTAAACCAATAAAATCAGTAAGTCACTAGCAGCTGAGTAAGACTGTAAATACACATTTCTAATGTCCTGCCTCTGAGTGAATGAATGGTGGTTTGAGAGTCTGAGTGTGGTCGGGACCATCCGTATGAAAACACCAACGCCAGCATACTTTTTCCTGAAACATCTCCTAAATGGCAATTGGAGAAGGTGAAAGATGGCACCCACCTTGTAGAAAAGAGCTCTTTAATGAGTTCCAAAATGTCGTAAAAAGTGCCCAGGTGGTGAGGAAACACTGGATGAATGTATATGAGCTCTGTGGTCTTACGATAATATAGCATAATCCATTGACTAGGAGACAAGTGTGAGATTAAGCTCCAGAACCCAAATAGTGGATGATGAGAGACATAACATAGTGTCAAGCACATAGAAGTGTGAATGAGAGCATACACTTGACACTAATATTTTGTAGATGCCCATTTAAGAAGTTAAAAATATGTAATAATAATAACTTGATAAACGATAGATGCACTAGCCTAGCACGTACAGGTTTGGCTGGGAAATGACAAATTGTGAAAAACTCAGGTTCAAGAGGTACCTATAGAATGAGCATTAATGAAATAGACAGTGCAGAGAGCCCTACAGATAAAACAATATCAGAGGAGTAAAGAATACAAGTACAAAGCTAGAAGTAAAAATTCATTGTAAACCGAGAACTTGTTCGGTCGACTGTGCAGAGACCTGTCTTGATTATTCTGAGTTGTGCATTTCTCAGGTGACGTCAGCCGATTTTCTCTCGCTGTGTCAGGCCTCCACTTTCTCTGTGCAGTGGCGAATAGGACCAGTTGATATAAAAGACAACACTCTCCTTAACTAGAACTGAACCTAGGTAGGTATCTGCATTTAAAAAAGAAAAAAAATGTTTAGCGATGACAGATAAAGAAGTCCCCATTGAAATATTAGGAAATAAGTTTTTCTGTGTGTAGGAAAAGGATTCAAGCTGTGTCTAAAAATGGCATGAAAGAACTAAAAAATGTAACACAAATTGGCCAAAGGAAGGTTCATTTGCATTGTGTGAGGAGATGGAAGTGTTAAATAAGAATCATAAGCAAAAAGAGGAAGAATAAAAGGCACGTAGAGTTAGACATCTTGAAATTGTGCGAGGCACATGAGTATCCAGTAATTGCAAAAAGGATGGAATTTAAAGGAGAAATGACAATGGATGATGAAATTTAAAGGGAAGAACTTTAAGGTTTGGACTGCCATTTCAGATGCCTCACCCTGGCCACTCTTAATAGGAAAAAGGAATACCTTCTTCCCACATGTCTTGGCCATCTGAGAAACATCTCCCCTTGTAATGGATAGAGAGGGGCTCGCTGCAGACACTGTCAACTAAGGAGCTGGGTTTGAAATTGAACTGGAGTTGTCAGAGCAAAATGGGGGGTGAATCCTCAAGTGAAGACCTGGGACAATCGACAGACTATTCTACACCATCACTTGCACCAACAGCTTCCCCAGACCAGATTCTCAATACAGATACGGACGAAAACGAAGTAGCAGTGGAGATGAGTGCAATGTTAAAGCAACCACAAAAAAAAATCAACTAAAGATTGTGATC
>NW_024384866.1:0-11180 GCF_016835505.1 Polypterus senegalus
GTAGTGGATAATTCTCAGAAAAGCAAATTCTGAAGGTAGTTAAAATTTGTCTTTGATTGATGAAAGCACTAAAAAAGCAATACAGTTAAAAGTCAAGTCTCATTATCAGCAAGGACTGTTTCCTAATAGGAAACTAGTTGGAACAAAAACCAGCAGCCACTCGGCCCAAGCAGTGAGTGAATAGATAGATAGATAGATAGATAGATAGATAGATAGATAGATAGATAGATAGATAGATAGATAGATAGATACTTTATTAATCCCAAGGGAAATTCACATATCGCTGTTCTGTGTGTAGCTTACTACTTCTTGGTGTGCGATTCGTTGCATCTGACAAGATACCTCAGTGTATGAATCTGTGCGGTGGGGCTCTGGATGGTAGATGCATTATACATGTGGGTGCAGTGAAGTGAATGTGCAATATTTGCATTAAGTCAACTTGGTTGCTGTTGGCAATAAGCACAACTCACAACATTAGTCCAATGGTCAGTATTACACCACAGCGATACATTCTTGGAAAAGCCATGGTTTTCCAAAATAACATCACCACTATGCTCAGCCTGAAACAAGTCTTTCATTGAATGACTGAACAATCACTTAGAGCTTCATTTTTACTTTTATTTGTTTAATGTGAAAATGTATAGTATGGTGTATTCAGTTGCTTCACTTTGTATATTTAGTTCAGTATTTGTTTTCACAGCTTAATTTACTGTAGTTAGGGTGTTAGTATACAGTGCATCGGAAAGTTTTCTAGCGCATCACTTTTCCACATTTTGTTATGTCAGCCTTATTCAAAATGGATTAAATTCATTTTTCCTAAATTCTACACACAACACCCATAATGACAGCGTGAAAAGTTTACTTGAGGGTTTTGCAAATTTATTAAAACTAGCAAAATACACTTCATGGCGAGTAGTGCGTTAAAAGTAAAGAAGAAAAAGAAACATTTTGAAAAAAGCGTAACATGATTGTCAAAGCAATTGTTTTATGTATTTGGGCATCATCACAAAAGTTATTTTAGTTTAGCTGCATCAGAAATGTACCACAACATCTGACCAAGCCTCCTTTTTACTGTTTTCTCACAGCTTAGATTGCTGCTGTTATAATCGGTTTGAGTCTACATATATATATATATATATATATTGTCGCACTTGTAGGATAGGAGGCGGGATTGATTCGATGCACCTGGAAACCATTCGCCGCCAGGGAATGGCGGTATACTTTCTCCCTCTGCTCCCGTAGAAGAAAGACCTTCCCTGCACCATAGGCCTGGATGCGGCCGCGGTGCGATACTTCCGCCCTTCCTCCGCCATCTTGCCCTGGCGTCATCCTTCCTATCCTCCCTTGCGGTCCTTCCAGCATCCCCCCACTTCCGGCTCCTCCCAATAAAATAGCGCGGGAGTCGCGTCGCGTTATGAACTGTTTTGTTTATTTCAAAGACCTGTTTTCTTTTCTGTACAATATCACGGGGCGGAAACCCCAACCCTTGTGCTGTCTCCTCGGTCCCTTCCATCTGGCGTAGTCGGCAGGATAGAGATCCCGGAATGCGGAGGGACAGGACCTCAACCCAGTGCTGCAGGCAATGAATGACCAGCTCCAGGGCTGCAGCTTGCGCAAGCCGCCACCCCAGGGGCTGGAGGCCCGAAGGCCAGGTTGAGTGGAAGCCCAGGCGAGACCAGACCGCCAGGCAGCCGCCTCATCCTTTTGTCGATGGGCGCCCGGAGGCGTCGGCCTACCTGGGCATGTTTGAGAGGGGCCACCCGGAGCAGTGGCAGCGGTCAGTGGGGGTCCATCCTGGCGCCCATACCTGAAGGACCAGCGCGCCTGACCCCGAGGAGGCCCCTTTCCCGCCTCCTAAGCCCGAAATACCCCCCTACGGGGGCCCGGGCCAGCAGGCGGCGAATGGCGGAACTGGGTCTTTTACCAAAAAAAGCTTAGTTTTTTTTTTGGCTGCTTTGTTTTTTTTTAATTTTTTTTTTTTGGGTTTGAGTCCCTCCCCCCAAAATTTTATTTTTTAAAAAAACCCCCCAAACCATTTTTTTTTTTGGGTATTTTTTTTTGGGGCCCCCCACCCCCCTTTTTGGGGGGGGGGTTGGTTGAATTTTGAAAAGCCCTTTTTTTTTTGGGGGGGGGGGGGGGGGGGGGGGGGGGGGGGGGGGGGGGGGGGGGGGGGTTTTTTTTTTTTTTTTTTTTTTATCCCGGGAGGACCAAAAACCCCCACCCCCCCTTCCGGATGGGCCCCCCACCCCTAGGGAGTTTGGGGGGCCCCCCCAGCTGGCAGCCCAGGGGTATCTCCATCCTCCCCCCGGGGCCACTGCCCTTATCCCCCCCCAAACCTTTCGTCCCCCCAAACCCCAAATCTCCCTTCCGGCTCCCCCCAAAAAATGGCGGCTGGTCTTGCCTAAAAACCCCCCGGGCGTTGGGTTTGGGGCAAGACCTGCCCCCCCGGGGGGAACCCGGGAGGGGGAAATGGTGGCGGGTCCTTGGGCCTTAAATCACATGCCATTCCCGGAAGGCGGGGGCCCGGCCTAACATGTCGGGCCCTCCCGGCCCCGGGGGCGTCAGTTGGGCCCCTCCGATTTGGGGGGCCAAAAGGCCTTTTTGGGGGAACCGGGGGGGGGGGGGCCCCCCAGCCCCCCGGCGTGGGCGCCAGCCGGGGCCGGAGAGGGGGCCCCGGGCTTTTTAAAGTGTGGGGCCCCCGGCCCTCCAAACCCCCGCACCAACCCGGGCCGGTTTTCCCGGGCTCTAGGGGAATTTCCCCGCCCGCCCCGGCGGGGCCGAATCAATGGGTTTTCTTTAAAGGGCCCGTGGCTTTGGATGGGGGCCAAATTTTTTTTGGTTTTCGCCCGGCCCAGCAGTGGTTTAAGGCTTTGTTGGTACTTTTTCCCGGGGGACAAAAGGCATTCGTTCCGGCTCCTGCTATTTTCCCTGGAAGGGGAACCTCAAAGGGGGGGACCCCCCCCCCCCTTCCCGTGAAGGGGAAAAGCGGAAAAGAGCGGGCCCCCCTCGGGGCCCTGGGTCTTGTTAAAAAAGGCCCCCTCAGCCCCTCGCCGTGCACAAGGGCGCCCATGGCGGTGTCTGGGGGCTTTTTGGGGCTCGGACCTTGACCCGGAAATTCGCCCGGGGGGGGGGTGCCGGGCTCTTCCCGGGGGGCCCCAGGCCCCGGCCCTCGGCCCCTGGACCATCAATTTCCCGGTCCCGCCCCCCCTTTTAAAAGGGGAGGTGGAATAGCGACCCCTCGCCCCCGGGTCTTGGTCGTTTAAAAACTCCCAGCGGGCCTCCCCCCCGCGGGAACCCTTCTTTGTTTTTGGGAATTCTTTTAGGGGGCTCCCGAGGTGGAAAGCAAACAGAACCCTTTCCCGGCCCCGGGGAAAAAATTTTTGGCTGGCACATGCCCCTCCTAAAGGGGGGCCCCCGGGGGGCGAAAAAACAGGGAAGGTTTAAGCTCCCTTTTTGGCCTGGGATCAATGAGGGGGGTCGGGTTTGTAATCCGTATTCCCCCCGAGTTTCCCTGGAGGGCTCTCCTCAGCCCACCCTCGGGACATCCCTTTGAAGGGGATGGGGGTGATTTGGTGGACCCCTGGGCCCCCTCAGCCGGTGGCCACAAGATATCCTATCATTGGACAAACCACCCGGCCCCAAGGGGTTCCCTGCCCCTAATACTAAAAAGCATCGCGGAACTGGTTTTTTTTTTCCGGCTGGGCCCCCAAGGAGGTCCCCCGGACCGGGGATCCCCCTTTCCCCCGGATGAAAAGGTAGCAAATTACAGTAAAGCACCTGGCGTGGTCTATCCCCCAAAACTGGCGGGTTGGGGGGAGCTTTTTAATCAGGCCAACGATCCCCCAAAGGTATCAGCGGGGCGGAACTGGGACCAGCTCCCCCCCTCGTGTTTTTTTGCCTAGGGGAGGTCCCCCGGGCCTCAAAGGTTTCCCCCCATTTGAATTTTTCGGGAAAACCCGGGGGGTCCGACATCCTAAAGGGCTGGGGGGCCCGGGGGCCCCCCCCTTAAACATTTTGGATCGTGGCGCACTGGACCGACAAATCAGGCCCCTCCTAAAGACCCCGGCTATCCAAAACACCCCTGAGCCGGTTTTAAAACCGCCCCCGTCCTCCGGATTTCCCCCGGGGGGATTTAAATCCCACCCCCCCTTTTCCCGATTTAGCTCACGGGCAAGGGGCCCGATTTAAAGGAAAAAAAGGACTGCGTCGACTTTTGGTGAAAACCAATGCGTCGCCCCGGTGAAAAGGCCCTATCATGTCCCCCTAAAAGCCCTGGAGATGAGAGGGGGCCCCCAGCCCCATGGTCCTCCCCCCAAAGCACAACTGCCCTTCCCCGGACCCCCCAAGCACCCCGGGGGGTTAGCCCAAACACTCCGAGCCATCCCGGGGGTGTGGGGATCACCCGGCCCGGGGACCCTGATTCCCCGATATGGCCCCGGGCCGGTGTCGTGGGGGAGGCCCTCGACTGGGGGCAAAGCGGCGCGGGGGGGGCTGGGGGTGGCTATTTGGACATGGACTTTGAAGGCCTAGTCCCTGGCCCGCCCTTTTTTCCCCGTCTCCAACCCGGCGGCTCCTGGGGGTTCGGGCGACTTTGGCGTCGATCAGATCTCAAGTTGTGCCCCCCCTGCCCGGGCCCTCCGGCGGCTGGGTGGGCTGGTTCGCTACCCGACGCAAAGGGTTTTGGCAAATTCCTACGGCATCCCCAAGGGGGCGGCCTTTACCTAAGGGGCACTGGCAGTCAAGGTCCTCCCTTTTTGGGCTCCCGGGGCCCGGGGCCCCACGTCTGGGAAAAGGCAACCCCCAATCCTATAGTCCGCCTACCTGGGGGGTCGTCATCTATTCCGCCCCCGGGGGGAGCATCTGCAATTGCAGCTGTCCCTCAAACCCCTGGCTAAACCCGGCCCCCGCAAAAACCCCGAGTTTTTTTGGTTTAAAAGGGAGGCCAAATATTTGGCTCCCTCGTGGGACAAGGACAGGTTCCCCAAAACTCAAAGTTAAAAAACATCTTAGAATGGCCCCGTCCGAATACCAGAAACAGGTGCAGGTTTTCTTGGGGCTGCGGGTTACTACCCCCGGTTTTTTCCCCTTCCCCGAAAAACAGCACCCGCAACCTACAAAAGGCGCCCCCTATCGTGGTGTGGCCAAAAAAAGCAAAACCCGGGTTCGTGACCTAAAGAACCCAAACCACCTGTTTGGGGCCCCGTTTTTGGGGCTCCGTTTATTCTCCAGCCGGCGGGCCCCCCGGGTGGGCTGACCGCGTGATGGTGGGGCCCTGTGATGTACCTTGCGGAAAGGGGGCCGGGGCCATGCCGTGGGGGAGGCCTTGGCCATTAATGGGCAGTGCCCCCACCTCCGTTCTCCTGCTGGGTGGTGCTCTGGGTATGATCCGCCCTTCAGTGGATGTCCCTACACAAAGTAACCCGGTCTGGGTGGTTCCGGGCCCCAACCCGTATAAGTTCACTGTCCTTTCGGGGGCACCCTTCAGGCCAATGCGTCCCTCCCCCTTATTCACGACCTCTTTTAAAAGTCCGCCCGCCCAAACCCGGTCCTGGGCTAAGGGGGGTCCCTTCCGCCCGTCGGTAGGAGGCAGCGGATTATTGATGCACCGGGGAAACCATTCGCCCCGGGGGGGGGGGTTCTCCCCTCTGCTTCCCTGAAAAAAAAGGGCCTTTCCCCTGCCCATAGGCCTGGATCGCCCCGCGGTGCGATACTTCCCCCCCTCCGCCATCTTCCCCGGGGTCCCTTCCCATCCCCCCTTTCGGCCCTTAGCACCCCTCCTTCGGCCCCCCCCAAAAAAGGCCCGGCGTTGGTTTTGAACTTTTTGTTTATTTAAAAGACCTTTTCTTTTCCCAAATTTTGGGGGGGAAACCCCAACCCTTTTCTGTCTCCTGGCCCTTTCCCTAATATATATTATATATATATACTAATATATACATATATATACACATACATATCTTCATATATATATACATAAAACATATATACATATCTACATAAAAATATAAAAACATTTTATCTACATCATATATACACACACAACAACAAAAAATTTTTTTTAAAAGCACTTTTTCATAAAAAACAGTAACTCAAAAATTTTTCATAAAAAAGAATAGAAAAATAAAAAACAATAAGAAAAAACAAAAAAAATCAACATTAATTAACAAAAAGAGAAAGGTTCAATGGACGGGGGACAGAAAAAAAAAAAAAAAACTCAGGCCTGGGAAAAAAAAAAATCTGTAGGGATTCCAGACCATGAGACAAAGCCCCCTCTGGACATTCTACCTAAATAAATGAAACAGTCCTCTTTGGATTTAGGGTTCTCTGGAAGGGCTTGATGAAGATGCCCGTAGACTTCTGCCATTTAATCCCCCATCATTGTTGGAGCACCCGGGAAAAGCTTTGGTATGGTGCAGGCCACCACCAAAAAAGAAACGGAAAAGAAACGAAAAAGGGGTAGGGGTCGTCCCGTTTTTATATTGTGTGTGTGGGGTTTTGTGTGTGTGTAATAAAATGTGATGGGGGGTGTGTGTATATATAATATATACACATACATAAAACATACAAAGGTATATTATTTATATATATTATGTTCTATATGTGTGTTATTTTTGGTCCGGGTAAAGGGAAAAAATAAAAAAAATATAGTCTATAAGTTATTAAACGTAAACTTTAAACGTTTAAAGAAAAGCAACATTAGGCACTACTGGGTTTGGGTAAGCTTTTTTAAAAAAAAACCAACAGGTAAGTAGTACTAACGCAGCTAAAATTTTAGGTCATTTGGTAGATCCTTTTTGAAATACCCGGCGGGGATAGAATTACTTTTTTTTCTATGTGACGTCAAATTTCTTCTCGGTTTTTCCTTCCCCGGTTTTACCAAATTAAGAAATTAGTTTTGTTCCTCACGGTGTTAAAAAAAGGTTGGTTTGGGAAAAAAAGGAAAAAGTGTAAAGAAAGGAAAGTTGCCTTTTCTTTTTTTGTGTAAAAAGATGTGTTTGCTGGATATGGTGCCTTTTGGGGACAGTTGCGGGGGGTCTTGTTAAAGGTGGGCGTCCCCCATAAAAGGCTGTGATGGCACTGCTTCCTCCCCCGGTCTGTCTTCATAATCAGCTGATGACCTCATTCTTCACTGCAAAAAAGTCGATGCCTTAATATTACTTTTCGGGTGTAGAAAGGGGGCCGTGTTTTTGGCTGGGGTATGCGCGGGGGGGGATGAAAAATTAAAAGTCTCACTTTGACTTAAAGCAAAACGCATCAAGCGTCTAAAAACCCCGGGACAGCTTTGGGTGCCCGGGTGCCTGCCCTAGTATTTTTGCAGTGCAGGAAGCGCCACTTTTGCAGACATTTCCCCCTGGGAAAAATCCCACTCTTTTGGGGCTTCTTTCTCTTACTGGTTCATAGTCAGTTCTGACGCGGGTACATGCAGAAGCTTCTGGCCCGGGGCCCGTGCTTCGTCCCCATCCAATTCCATGGGGTTATTTAAATTGCTAAGACCCGGCCAAAAATTTCTTGCACCAATTTTAACTCCGTTACAAACTGTCAAAGTTCGTTTATATTGTCTTCTCATTAAACTTGTATCCGGGAAAAAAAATTTGGCGTTTTCTTCAAACTCTTTTGGGGCTCTTCCCTTTTTTTCTCGTCTTTTCCCGGGCCAGTCAGTTCAAAAATAAATTAGGGGGGCGTGATGATGTCCCGCAGCTCCAGCCATCCTCGTCCATTACAGTATATGGAAAAAAAAAGGTTTAGTTATGACCATTGTGAAATTTGAAATGAAACCTGCAACTTTTTTGAATAGCTGTAAGGGGAAAGAGCCTGCCAAAATATGCCCTTTTACCCACCCGGGGAAAGGGGTTTGGGGGGTAGTGTGGCCAGTGAGTAGTGGTGGTGGTGGTAGTAGTGAGGGGGTTTTTCCTTTTATAGATAAAAAAAATTTTAAAAGCACACATACAAAATATTCCAGCCTTTTCCATGAGCTCAAATTGAGCTCAGGTGCATCCTTTTCCCTGTCATCCGGATGTTTCTGCACAATTGTAGTCCCCTTTGGGAAATTGGTGTGACTGATTTGGAAAAGGCCCCCCTGCTATATAAGGTCCCACAGTTGACGTTCATGTCAGGCCAAAAACCAAATGGGCAAAGGGGGAAATTTCGAGACCTCCCAAAACGGTTTTCTGGGGGGCCAAAAACTGGGGGAAAGGGTTTCAGAAAAATTTTTTCTTTTGAAGGTCCCAAAACCATGGTTTATGAAAAGGAAGAGTTGGAAAACCCGGGGCTCCCTACTGGGGCCATCTAAACTGGTGTCCCCGGGGGGAAGGGCCTTATCTGGGAGGTGCCAGAACCCGGTCACTTCAGGCCAGGGTCCTCGGGGGGGGAATTTGGGGGCTCATCCGGCAATCCCCCAATCACCTGTAGGTAAAATGCCCCGGCCAAGCCACTCCTTAGTAAAACTGGCCCTCGGTTGCCAAAAAGGGCCCCGAAATCCAATGGCGGGAAAAAAAATTCTCTGGCGGGCAAAGTTGAACTTTTGGGTTTTATGATGCCCTTTGGGAAACCAGGCACCCCTCACTAGGCCAAAAATCCCCACTGAAACATGGTGGTGCACTCATCTGTGGGGGTTTTTTTGGAAAAAACTGGGGTATCAGGATAAAGGGGAAAATGCTGTAGCAATTAAAAAATCCCGGATAAAACCTGCTCCACTTTGACCCCAGATGGGGCGGGGCCCCTCTTTTAGCGGGAAAGGGCCCCGAACGAAGTATCGGTCTTAAAATCTGTAGATGTCTTGGAGTGGCGAGAGCCCCGATTGAAAAATTTTTAACTCTCTGGGGGATTTAAAAAAAGTTGCAAACCTTCCCCCCAACCCTTGGGCTTAGGGGTGTGCAAAGAGGAAAAAAAATGGAAAAAATAGGGGTTCCCAATTTTGGATCATTAAAAAATTGGGGGGCTTAGTTTTCCAAATGTCAGGGAAAAAAGTATTTACGGTGTGAATACATGGGGCTGTGTTTCCAGTTTTTTTTTTTTTTTTAATAAATTTAAAACCTGTAAAAATTTTCCATTTGTCAAAATTTTGGGGGGTTGGGGGGGTGGGAAATTCCAGGGGAAAAAGGAATTTAAACCTTTTGGAAAAGGCTGTAAATAAAAAAGGGGGAAAAAGTGGTTTAAATACTTTGGACACGATGGGGTAAAAAAATTTTTTTTTCCGGAGAAACATTGCAGAGTGGGGGAGGGAAAATTGGATTTAGGGGTGGGAGTGGAGGTCTTAAAGAGTTTGGGATATGTCGGGAAAGGGGAAAAGGGAGGCTGGGTGGGTGACTAGGGGTGTTCAAAGGTGGATGGGATTAATGGGGGGGGCTTGGGGCCCCCCATTGGCATGGGAACAGGTTAAGGCGGTTGCAAGGGTGTGGACTGTGATGTTTGTATGGAGGGGGTCTGTTTGGGATGGGGGGGGGGGGTTGAAAAGGGGGGCCCGTGGAGGGGGGAGAATTTCCAGAGGGAGGAAGAACCCGTGGAACAGGGAAAAATAATGTGTTAAATGGAGGGGGGTATGGGGGGGTGGGAAGGGGAAGGGATTAGAAGGGGGGAGAAAATACTTGGGGCAAAGTAAAGGAGTAAAAAATTTGGAAAATAAAAACAAAATGAGGCAGAGTAGAGTTGTGGGGAAAAATTCCCGGGAGTTTTGGACAGGCCCGGGGTTTTTCACAAGGTAGGGGAAGGTTACGGGGCCTAGTGGCCAATTTTTTAAATTTAAGCGGTGGATGCCCAGAAAGGGAAAAGGGGGGGTGGCGGGAGGGTTTTTGATTTTGGGGGTTAGGGAAAATTGGAAAAAACTTAAATACCCGGTTTGGCGTTGGGGGAACAAATAGGCAAATCAAGGTGTGGACATTAAGGGAGATTTTTTGGTAAAATTTGGGTGGGCCCCCAATAAAAGGGGGGCTAAAAAATTTTGGTTAAAAGGGGGGAAAAGATATGGGGGTTACAAAAAAATGGAGGAAAGGAAAATAAAAAGATTCCCTTTTACCCCTAATGGGGCCCGAAAAAAAAAAATTTGGTGTTTGTTTTTGTTTTTTTGTGAAAGGCTTTCTTTTCCTTTCAGAAAAGTTATGGGTAAAATTTTTCACCAAACGGTTTTAGGGTTTTAATAATAGACCTTTTAAACTTTTTTCCGATCCTGGGGGAAACAAAAAAATAGTAGTCCCCCCTGGGGAATTCTTTGCAATACTCCTTTTCCCTAAATCCATCATTACAAAGGTTGGGGGTTACCCAAATTCACACTGGTCAAAAATTTTAGAAACCCCACCAATTTTCTTAAAATTCACTGAATTCGAATGACCTAAAAAATTGAAAAGCTAAGCGCAAACCCCAGAGGGTTTAAATTAAAGGGTTATTCAAAACTGAAAAAAAAGAAAACTTCAAAAAAACAAATGGCTTTTCAACAACTAATAGGTTCCCTGATGGGGTTTGGAATTTAAAAGGTTAAAATCAAATTTTAAAAACAAATTTTAAGTGTAATGCTATTCTTCCCATTGTCTGTCTTAAAGGAAACTCGATTGTTTCCACCCCTTAGGTGTGTTTTGAAAGCCAATTTTATCCTTTTGATAAAATTTAGGGGTTTCCTTCGGGTACTCTCCAAACATTTTGGCCCTGGATCTTAAAAAAATCTCTTTAAGTGGTCCAATGATTCCTTTCCCTTTTCCTTTATTTTTACTGTTTGTCCCCCTCTGTGTAACCATATTTAAGGCAACACCCTTCTACCATTCTCTCTTTTAAAAAAAAAAAAAAAAAAAAAAAAAAAAAAAAAAAAAAAAAAAAAAAAAAAAAAAAAAAAAAAAAAAAAAAAAAAAAAAAAAAAAAAAAAAAAAGGGGGGGGGGGGGGGGGGGAGAAGGGGGGGGGGGGGGGGGGGGGGGGGGGGGGGGGGGGGGGGGGGGGGATGGGGGGGGGGGGGGGGGTTTTTTTTTTCCCCCCCTTTTTTCAATAAATTAGGGGGGTCCCAAAGGGGGGCCCTTTGGGGGGAAACTTTTGGGGGGGGGCCAAAAGGGAGGCCCCAAAAGGGCCTTTTTTTTTTTTTAAAGCCCATTTCGGGGCCCCCCTTCTTTTTGGCCCCCCAAAGGGGCCCGATTTTCCCCCAAAAACCCAGGGGGGGGGTTTTTAAAAAAATTTTTTTTTTAAAAAAAAACCCCCCCTTTTTTTT
>NW_024384867.1:0-6950 GCF_016835505.1 Polypterus senegalus
TAGTGATTATATCCAAATATTCACAGTGAAAAGGCAAAATAGTAAGAAATAAATAAATACGTCACGGATTATTCCAAATCTCAGTTTAGTCGGGGTACAAAACTGAAACTGAGACTCTGAATCCACCCCACAAAACATAACCTCCTCTACACCAAAACCGACTAGAGGGGCCCTATCCATTCCTAATTTCAGCTAGACCCTTAGCTTAACTCTCCTCTTCTTACTTTAGATTGGCCAACAAAAGCCAAACCCCATCTATGGTCATTCATGCCCTTTGAAGGAGGCTCCATTCCGACCAGCTACCCTCAGCTCAGGGATCTACCATCTTCCCAGGGCAGCTGAAGCCTATCCCACAAGCATAGGGTGCAAGGCAAGAAAAACCCTGGAGATGGGACAGTCCATCGTAAAGCATCAAACAGCTTGAAACTAAGTAATTCTTATCATTTAAAAACAGATTCCTGGGATGTATCGCTGTCAGGAAATTCTAGTGTAAGATGTAGTAATTGGTGTGAGGATTAGGTTTAGGGTGAGTGCTGGCTCTGAGTTAAGGATCTGTGCTGGTATTAGAAAGATTCCCAGTTCAAATCCGTTACTGCCAGAAGGGATCCTACTCATTGGGCTCCTGAGCAAAACTCTTAACCGAAAATTGCTCCAGAGGCTCTGTACAATGGCTGACCCTGCACTCTGACCTCCAAAGGTCATGCAAACGATAATTTGCCGTTGGGATTAATATATGAAATTTAAAATTTGTGATTTTGAAAGGTCATTTAACTTAGTCACTTGACTCACAGGGCCAGTTAAGGAATAAAGTTGTTCAAGACCTACTTAATCCATGCAGCTTATTTACTGTCTTTAATTAACAATTTTTTTAAATAAAGTTTTTCAAATGAGCCTGCAAATAGTTTAACATTTCCCAGTTCTCAATCAGTAATTCAATTTTACAAAATTAACACTGTTGCACTATTTGTATTTTTTACTGGAAATAGGATAAATCTTGATGAGTAATTAACTCTACATGGGCTGCTGAATAGGGCTGTTCGATATACGATATATGTCGGATGACAATATGAAAATGTCTATCGCTGCACATTACGCTATCGTTGTTTCGTGGTGTCGCAAAATAAACTGTTTACGGCAATATTTTTCATTGTTTTGATGGCCACCACGTGGATGCAGACACACTAGCATGGCTGATGAAGACGAGGCAACACCAGGTAGCTCACACAGAAGTACCTTGTTTCCTAAACGAGGGGCTACTCTGTATTATGGAGATGGTTTTGGTTTGAAGAGTCTGACAGGACCAGAAAACGGTACTGTGCAAATTATGCTGCAAACCGATCGCTACCACAGACTCGAACATGACAAACCTCTTCTACCACTCTCAAAAGCATGTGAGCGAGCATGCAGAGAGTTTACAACTGAGAGGCGAGCCCGTAGGATATTACAGTTGTAAAGGTACTATTTAACGAGAATGTTAAAAGCTTGGAAGATTAATTGCTACCAAAACAATTTGCTTAAGGCATAATTTCCGCAGCATTTGCTGTCAGCGTTAATCTTGTTAAAATTACGTTCACAACACATCAACACGTTAGCGCCCGTCCAGTCCGCCGACGAGGCGATCAGCTGTAACTCATTACGGAGATTTGCCACCTACGATGTGCAAATTAACATTTTACTAGAATGTAGCCTAAAAAATATTATATTTAATATTATATATTTAATATATTTTTGTCGTAAGCCTTATTGCTGCTAAGTTTGAAGTACAATGTTTACATTTGGTTTGACAGTTAATGTTAGACTTGTATTTATTTTGTTTAAAGGGTTTATTGGCCTTATATAGTTTAGTTGTTGGTGCTTTGATCCTTTTATATTTAATATATGTTGTGAGAGTTATTGCTGCTACAGTTCACATTTTGTTTATGTCAGGCATTTTATATAGCATATTTTTATATTGGGCCTTTAGTAATTTGTTTTTTGAAAAGTGTTTTATATTTGATACATTAACATTTTATGTTTACATTCTAAGTCAAACATTTGCTCAAATGTTCTAAATAAAAGAACAGAAATAATTACAAGTTGAGTACTTCTCATTTTTGATTTTTAATTTAAATGAAAAAAGAGTGAGTGATTATATAAACTATTCACTGAATACAAAGAAAATGTACTATATCATGATATCGGGATATGAAATGAAATATGGATATAAGATTTTGATCATATCGCACAGCCCTACTGCTGAATGTCTACACTTGTTCTCAACCTTTCCATATTTTCTGGTGTTGTTCGGTTCTCAGTGGTCTAACAAACAGTCCCTCACACCACTATCTTTAAACTAGTGTGATGAGAAGGAATTTTCAAGCTAAGGCAGGATAAACTTATATAAAATCTTCTTTGCACCTCAGTTACAGATTTGCTGTGGATTCAGTGTATGCCACAATGGTGAAACACCATGAGGCACAGAACAGTCCTACATTCGCCTGAAACTGCATTTAGTGTATAACACCATCATGGTGCACTATTATAAATACTCCCACCCAGTTCACATCCCTGTATCTCAGCAGTTCTTTTTGTTTCCATATTTCAGATGGATAGGGTTAGAAATGAGGACATTAGAGGGTCAGCTCAGGTTGGAGGGCTGGCAGACAAAGTCAGAGAGGCGAGATTGCGTTGAGTTTGGACATGTGCAGAGGAGAGATGCTGAGTATATTGGGAGAAGGATGTTGGATAGAGCTGCCAGGCAAGAGGAAAAGAAGAGGCCGGAAGGTTTATAGATGTTGTGAGAAGGACATGCAGGTGATGGGTATATCAGAGCAAGATTTGAGGACAGAAAATATGGAAGAAGATGATCCGCTGTAGCAACCCCTAACGGAGCAGCCGAAAAAAGAAGACTAGCAGTCCCTTCACTTTATAAATGTGCCTGTCATTTGTCCTTCTCTTCCCTTTTCATGTGTCTATTTTGTCAGTGTTCTCTGAGTGATTATTTATTAGGTTGTGAGACGTAAATCTCCATCACATGATGCGTCAACAGAATTGCTTTACAAACTACTGCAATTAATAGAACAATAAATAATGGGAGGCTAATCGTTGATTGGCTGAATTCAGCAATCTTATAACGACTCATGTGGCAACCCAACACCGATCTACCCTATGCAGGAAACTTTAGACTAATTCAGTGAAACTAAATGCCATAAACATAACTCAGTATTAAAGAAAAAACATCAGTAACAAAAAGTAACACATTATAATTAACAACAATAGTATTTGGGAAACCAAACTAAATATCTTAAACCAAACCTAAATTATACTCAACTGAATAGCAAATTGCAACACTGGGTATCCATCTATATTCACTAGCCTGGCCAGAACGCATTTAAATTGGCTGTAGTCTTGTGCCCATCCACAAGACACACCTGATACTGACAATCGAAAAATGGAAACTCATGAAAAATTTTTCAGGACAAGTTCACTACCTAATATATAATTTTAATTCACTGTAGAAACGTTTGTCAAAGCGTTATCACAGCACACCCAGCTTCTTAACTGCCTGCTGCTTCATCTATTCATGGCAACAGTTAGGTGAAGTCATCGTATCACATAAACGTTTTATTTTTTTCATCTCATTTTTACTCTCATCAATAAAAAGCTATTTGTGCGATTAATTATTTGAAAAACATGTTGTTGCGCTAACCATGTCCTGTAGAATTCACAAGTTTTGATTTTACAGCTGAACTGTCAGTCAGGCTCTTGGACTTTAGTACTCTAATGTTTCAGCAGGAACAGGGTGGTGGGTACTGCAGTGACACACATTTGTGCTAACATTTTGTTTTATTAATATTGTATGGAAGAGTATGGCTAACTTCAAAAACAGGATTTGCCAACTTTTACAAAATGCTGTAAAAGAAGCACAAAATCTGAAGTCACGTGGCGTATAATTATTTGTCACAATGAATAACAGAAATGGGGATGAGACCTGGGGGCGTTCCATGAAGCGAGCTTATAAAATCGAGGATTATTTGTAATAGCCTCGCTGAGTTAGCCTAACAGTTCACTTCAGGCTCATTGAGTTCCTGAACAAAATCCAGGTGTATTTAACCTCCGCTAATTCAAGCCAAGCTTGATAAGGCGAGACTAGTCTTGACGTCCCAGCGATATAAAAAGGCAGCCTTGTTAATCGATGCTGGATAAGTAAGAATGGAAACTAGAAAGAGCTCGTTTTTCGTATGGAGCAAGAATTATTATTACAAGCCTATGAGGACTACAAAGCTATAATAACTAGAAGGGGAACACGAGCTGTTATTATCAAAGCTCATGAGGCTTGCATCGGCAGAAAATAGCTGACAAGTTAAATGCGTAAGAACATGATTTTAGTAACTTTTGTGGGATGTCAAGTATTTAACAACTAAATGAGAACAGTTTCAAACCTTCAAAATGTATATCATTAAAATTTCCTTTTACATATGCATTTTGTTACCAGTTTAAGGTACTTTAAGGTTATTTAACATTAGATAAACAGGGCACACGTTAATTATATGGGTTCATCTTGGATAAAAGTGATATATAATGTAATTATTAATATAATTATCAATAATGTTTGGCTCAGGAGCAACATGAGTGAACGCAAAGGTCTGGCAGCAAGTGAAGAATCGTATGTTGGCATACGCTCCTGCGAGTATTGCCACATTATGCAAAACTGCACAGGCTACTACAATGTCCCACGCTCTGTCCGTTGTAACTCGGAGATGCCTGAGCAGTTAAACCTGGATTTTAACTGTCCAAATGTCATTTCAATGCGTGCCTTGTCTTACAATGGGCATGGTTGAAATTCTTTCTGCTTGTGTTGCAGGATCTGTATATGGTGTGAGAAGAAACGGTAGACATGGTATCCTCTGTCACCAAGCACACCAGAAAAATTCTATAATGGAAAGTAGACACATTAGACTGTAGTATAATAAACTATAGTATATTGTGAATTTTAGTTGACTTGCCTTGTCTGAGGCTTTGAGCCAGTGAAGACTGCGAAAATTCTAGCATCATGTACTGATCCAGCCATTTTGCACAATGTTTGAAATTAGATGTTCAGCAGTACATACCATCTGAAACATTTTAGGAAATGAGTAATGACATACATTGCTAATGTTGGACTTTACACTTTCACCTTGTATATAAATGTGAGATATTATCAGTACTTACCTGTACATTACTGTGATATGATTTGCGGTTTATGTAATCAGGCTCTATTGGACCTGCGGAGCCTTTATCCTCCGTTACAGTCAATGGCTCAATGACGTTAGGAAAGCCTGACAAATTAAATTCAGTTACTTATCAGGTAATGATTTATTGCTGTAAATGAGTAGATGTTTAAAGATTAAGCACCATTAATTCCAAAGAAAGTTTCATATGCAAAATTCATCGTGGCTAAAGGTACTGAATATATTTAAAAGGACTTTATGAACGCATAAACCTTTACGATGCACACTGTAACTTTGTTAAATGTTCAGCATCCCACACTGTACAGAAATGAACCACTGGCAAAATAAAGCAAAGCGACACAAAGATCAGTGCAACCATAAGGGCTTTAGAGCGGCGTGTGTTTTAGAAATGTAAGGTTCTAATAACTGACACAAATATGCAATACTGTGTCTACTAATCTAAGCGTCAGTATAAATAATCATCCAAAAAAGCAGCGGATCTATCCTGGGCGAAGTAATTGTGGAACCTGTTGCCTAAAGCTCTCTGAATGAGCCTCGCTTCCTCATCAACTGGATTATGAATAAATGGAGCGCATCATGGTTATTCATGTAAAAGCCTTCAATGCACTCCTTGTCATTTTATACTTTCTAAGTAATTAGAATCGCCTGCATGTAATCTGTAATAATTTTATATTGGAGGGTCGATGTGTGCGAAGAGAGGAGTGAACAGCAGCAGAATAATCCCAGCCCGCAGAATGTCGTCTGTGACATCACATGGCTTGTCCAATCATATTCATCAAGCTAAGATAAGCTTCACAACTAACCTGCCACGGACGAGGCTTGTCCAAGAGCATATGTTGGCATAGTAATTAAGCGGAGCTTCAGGTTAGCCTCGTTCATGGAACCGAATTTCAGAATTAGCCGGGATTATCGAAATAAGCCTGGATTTTGAGTTAGCTCGCCTGTGGAACAGCCCTCTGCTCTATTTTCAAGTCTGGGTTGGCCACACCCTAGGCAGCTAAGCCTCAACTCAATATGCAGGCCTCAGGGCCAAAATGGGGCACTAGCTTAATAAGTTCAAATATACCTAAAATATTTTTAAAAACCAGGAGTATCCGCTATACCTCAGTGTCATCCTCTGGTTGAGGTTCTGTGTATTTTCTGTTTTATTGTTGTTTTGGTTTGTTGTGTGTGGTTTGCCTTTGTGTTTGTACAGTACTGTCTCTTTAGAAATTCTTCTCTTCTTATTGTGGGCAACTGTAGTGTACTACTCTTGATCTCTCCACAGGCTATATAAGTAAGCTGGAGAAGGCTCAGGATTTGGTCATCATTTGTTGTTGTCAGAACTTCTGTAAGGATTGCTATTTTGTGTGGTTGGATTTTATGGTCTTTCAATTATTTTTCACTTTTTTTCCAAGTATTCTAATTACTGGACTGTTTTTGGACTATGTTTCCTTTAGCTTCTTTTGGTCTGTTGAGCTTTGTTCTTAAGTTTCTATTTTTTCAACTTATGAAGAATCCTTGTTTTCTCTGATGAACAACTGAGGGTTGACAGCTATCTATTTCTTTGTGTGGCTTTGCTGCGTTTGAAATATTTATAATTATTTTCGGTGTCCCAACTAACTGAATCCTACTTATGTACATATCTACATGGGCCCGCAGCTCGGTCACCGGTGAGGCGGTCCCCCCCCCAAACTCATTTGTTCTTTTATTAAGGGGTTGGTTTTTATTCCCTTCTTTCTTTTCCCCTTCCGCTTTTTT
>NW_024384868.1:0-25000 GCF_016835505.1 Polypterus senegalus
ATGATTTATTCAATATGGTCAAATATTCTCTGTGCATCTTTAGTTATAGGAGACTGTGTTGTATGGGGACTGACATGAAGATACGGCCGTGATTTATATGGGAATTAGACATAAATAGAGAGAATGCCTAGGGGTTCACATACTTTTTACTTTGACTGTAAGTCAGGGCCTCAAACTCCAACCAGTTGCTTAATCGGGCGCCGAGTCTTGTTGTTAATTAAACTCGTTTTTTAATTCCATGGATTGTCGCTGCTCTCATTGTGCCATAGCAGACATTCCCGAAATTATTGATTTTCTCTTTTCTAAGAGCGCTATTAAAATGTTTTGTGGACCTGAGCAGATGAACGATCCTGAGGCCTTCACCTTTCTTTATTTTCAGATATCGTATGACAGGCACCAGTCGTTTTTGGTTCATTTTATATCTCATGATTGTTTGGCTGCCTAATTAACTGTTTGACGGCTGAATATTTTTTCCAAAACACTCAGTTTTCTGAAAAGCACACAAAGCAATGGTTTTATATATAAATCAACATAAAACGGGGCTGCTGTTGGCGCAAGTTCGGCATTTCTGGAGGCAGTGGCACCTCGATGGCCAGCAGGAATGCACGGTGGGCCAGCTACCTGGCTGTCTTCGTACAGCAGGTGGGCAGTGTTGGCGGTCGCGTTGTGACACAATATGGTTTGTACCTCTTGTCGTCATAAGTGGTGGTCGTCCCAGATGAACGCTGCTGTAGGCGTATCAGCTACTCGAACGTGCTTAGCACCACGATCAGATGGGAACCGATCAGCCAATGCTGGCACAGTGATTCCCCGCCTATCACGGAAGTTACGTTCCAGACCCATCAGCGATAGGTGAAAATCTGCGATATAGAAAGACCATATAAATAAACATTTTTTTTATAGTTTAAGCCTTAAAGTACCCCTCCCGCACGCTTTAAACACATGTGAACTTATTAAAACCCACTTTGTAAACACATATGATATGTGGATGTCGGGCTAAGGATATAAGTAACATCTCTCTATTATAAAAAAACAACCCTATCAGGGAGACGAGGCACGATCTTCTCAGGAAGACACTTTGACGTCCCGTGAGACAGAAGGACAGCTGCTACACAGGCTTTTAAATGATTGACGTGCAACGCGACAAGCAGAACACGCAGCTCGCCAGCAGCAGCTGATCCGACCGCATCTCCTTAGCGTACGTTCAGCTCCCCCACTTCACAACGCGAGTGGCAGAGACGCGAAGTGGCAGGAGCGTAGCGCGCCTCCTTTCGAGACCTGATCATCTCGGAGAGACACTTTGACGACACGTGAGACTAGACATCACAACCTTAGGAAGCAAAACCCGTGAGACGGTGACTTTTGCACGTCACGCCCTACTTATAAACAATATAAAACAAGTTCACGAACATCTAATCTCGCAGTTGTTGGGATGCTTTTGGCAGACAAGCTTCATGTGCTCCCAGCTCTTAAAACAACGACAAGCAGAACACGCAGCTTGCCAGCATCAGCAAGCCAGCAGATGATCCGACTGCATCTCCTCGGCGTGTGTTCAGCCGCCCACTTCACAACGTGAGTGGCGTTATACGTCCTGCGAGAAAGAGATTTAACCATGCCTGGGGCCGGAATTAAAGGACAAGTTTTGTTTTTACAATGTCCAGTGAGACATCATTTAAAACAAGTCCACGGACATCTAACCTAGCAGTTGTTGGATTGCTTTTGGCAGACACGAGTCATGTGCCCCAGCTCTTCAAACAACGACAAGAGACGAGCAAAACGCGCAGCTCGCCAGCAGCAGAAAGCCAGCAGATGATCCGATCGCTTCTCATTCGCATGCGTTCAGCCAAGTCAATTAAAATGAATTTAAAAGAAGTTCATTAGCAGCACAAACAGGTCACTAATTAAGAAAAGGGTTAAAATGAAAACCTCCAGTCACTGGGGCCTTCCAGGACCGGAGCTGACGACCCCTGTTATGAACAACTGTTGTGCCTTCCAAAGCCCCTCGCCGATTTGTACCCTCCTATCAGAGTCGGCCTAAAGGGAGGGTACAAAACGGCGACAAAGCCGTGATTCGTCTGCAGACAGCGAGGAGCCTCTATGGAGTTGACGTGAAGCAGTCGCTGCGCTGTAAACACCTAAGGCTTTTTTTAGATGCATGTTGTGTGCATTGGCGGATACGATTGTAATATACTGTTCTCAAACCCTGGCAGCATTACGTGCAATGCAGGAATGAACTCCGGATGGGACGCCAGTCCATCACAGAGCCCACTTGGAATCACTGATTATCCAGAAGTCCTATTAACTCGACATCTAGTCGTGTTGGGTATGTCAGACTGTGACGACAGCAGCTGATGATCTCCTCGCCAGACTATGTCACTTAACACGACTAGAAATCGCTGGGCCTGTCAAATTTAGCGACTGCATGCCGACTCTCCAGTACACATATGCCCACCACTGTTCAATACTGCGTTGCCTGGCAGACCCTGGTGTTACGCAAAGGGCTGGCAGGGCTGGCGACTTCAGCCACAAATGCTGCCTGACAGTCCAAAACACTGACATTCCTTATTCCTTGTTACCTTTATATGCATTGTACCCACCAGGGGGCGCCACTGATCCTCAAGCTGCAGACACAGCAATACCCAACACAATTCCAGGTTCAAATAAACGATTTTTATTTGACAAAGACGCCTTTTCTACAGAACACCAACAAAAATGCTCGATAGCTGTATCTGGAATGAGGTCTCTGTAACTAGCAGAATGCAACTGTCTTCAGCAATCTTAATCACTGCAACCTGCACCTTCAATTCGTCCATCTTTTACGTGAGGGATCCTGCGTTGGTGAGAAAAATGCTAGGAAATAGGCGCCGCTGTAGCCTCGCCAGCATGCCAGCCCCGCTTCTGCCCGGCTATCTCTGGAAGCAGAGAGACTCAGCTGTTACTGTCCACTCTGCTGCACAGCTGTTCTTAGGAGATTGTGCCGGCTGTGGACGTTATTTTCCAAGCAGAATGTCATTATGACGTACACAAAAGGACGAACAACGTGCTGAAAGGAAGAGCACAGAGCCTCTGCGTCTATGTGCGCCGCCATACATTTCATTTTATAATACAGTATTTACATTGTGGACCAGCAGGGCACGTACAGCCACCGGAACCCCGACACAGACAGACAGACAGGCAGGCAGGCCCCAAATTGTCACACAGCACACCTTCATTTTCTACGCTCCGCACAAGAGCACAATGTCCACAAGACAAAGCACAGTCTCTTCCTTCTGTCCTCTCTCCTTCTCTCTGCCTCCACTCCACTCCTCTCCTCTTTGTCCTCTTCCTCCCGACTCGAATGGAGTGAGGTGGCTCCTTTTTACTCCTGGGATTGCTCCAGGTGGCTCATCAGCATTACCTGGAATTACTCCCAGGTCTGGTGGCAGTCCATTATAGGGCTCTGCAGCTCCCCCTGGTGGCCCAACAGGGCTGTGCCAAACCCCAAGCCCCAGCGTGCCCTGCGGGAATCCGTAGTGCCACAGCCACCCAGGAGGGCTGTCCTCTAGCATCCCAGGGAAGGTAGTGCCTTGAAGATGCCCCCAAGTCCTTCCATCCAGCTGGCATCCCAGCCGGGTAATGGCATAGAGCCCACCAATCACAACGTATATTATTTATTGCTTTCATGTTTTGATTTATTATTTACCAGTAACGGCGCCCTGCGTGAATACACTTGACCTGAGCATTCCTAGTCTTCATCCTCTTTCTCTGTACGTTTACCACTCATGTGCTTCCTGAGCAGCTCTTCTTTTCCCCGCCCTAGCGGCCCGCTTCTTCTCTTCGTCCGTCAGCATCATTTCACATTAAAACTGATTAAGTCAGTGTTTGTGTTGCAATGACTTAGTATGTTTTCTTTAATTTTTCACTTAAACTGGCACTAAAGTCTTCAATCTGCCTCAAGAATGACATAAAATATGAAGAGGTAGAGGAAGTGACGGCGAAGGTGGCAGGGGATGAGAACGGCGCCCGTACGCATGCGCCACACGGCCGCCCTGCTGGCCAATGCCGAGAGTTGATTCTACAATAAAATAAAATAAAAAGAGGAATAACCTTGGAGTTCAATCACCACCCTGAAAGCGGGCAGTAGACGTCACGTAGTGTATGTGTACCACATTTCAGGTCAAACGGTTTGTGAGCTACAGGTGAGTTAAAACCCTGGACAGACAAACGGACAGCCATGGCAGTGTGTTGTATATAAAGACGGGGCATTAAGTTGAATTATTTTTTACCTTCATTTCTGCGTGTTTGCTGTTTATCGAAATGGGTGCTGTGTAGGGTGTGGGAGCGGATTCATTCACTTTCCATTATTTCTAATGGGGAAAAGTGATTTGGACTTCGAATGACTCAGAGGCCTCCTGAAACGAATAAAGTCCGAAATACGAGGCTCTGCCGTATTTTGCGTAGGCGCTGTGTGTGCCGCAGTGAACTGGCGTCCCATCCCATAGCTCCTGTCTTGCATGTCATGCTGCCATTATAAATATTGGCCCACCGGAAGCCTGAGCTGGGTATGTTTGTCTTAATACAAGACTTAAAAAAAAAAAAAGAAGTGGGGGGGCCTAATTTCTAGGCATTTATCGCAAATCAACTTAGCTGAAATATAGAACTGCTGCCCGCCAAGGGAGCAGAGTTTGCCCACTTCTGCTGCTCAGATACTTGTATGGTCAAGTGTTCGAGTGGTCAAGGCCAGCTTTGGGTTTATTTAGTCTCTCTGGTGTAACCCACACCCCCACGTTTTTGAAATATTTATTATATATATAGTCTTGTACTTCTCTGTCACTGTCTTAAGAAGTATTGCCTGCCTGTGACATCAGCCGTTCGGCTCGGACTCACACTGGTGTCATCGCACTAAGGCCTTCTTGTTAAAGCGCCATCCAGACAGACCTTTCCTCCCTCAGTTTTATGTTAGTAGACTGCGTTACGCTCCGGCCCCTCGCGCTAGTTGTCCTTGGTTTTATTCC
Source organism: Polypterus senegalus (assembly GCF_016835505.1). NCBI lineage: Eukaryota > Metazoa > Chordata > Cladistia > Polypteriformes > Polypteridae > Polypterus > Polypterus senegalus. The sequence continues at coordinate 4,995 of NW_024384868.1, forward strand.
AGTGGTTCCAACCTTTTTTTGGCCGTGCCTCACCTAGGCCGCTCTCAAATCATGATGTCCCCCACTGTAACAGATACTAACGTGCATCACAAGAAAATGAATGGAAGGAATTATTAAGGATAAGATTGAGCAACGCCTGGCGAGGACGGGAGTTATTAGAAACGGTCCGAGTGGGGACAGAAGAGGGCGGTCGATTTTTACTAACAGGCTGAAGTTCTATGAGGAGGCAACAAAAGGGTACGACCAGAGAGGAGCTCATGAGATTATTGATGTGGACTTTCAGAAAGCGTTTGATGAGGTGCCACCTGAGAGGGTGGGCATCAAACTACAAGAAGTGGCAGTTCAGGGTGATGTTTTTAGGTGGGTTCAGAGTTGGCTCAGACACAGGAAGCAGAGGGTGAAGGTGTGAGGAACCTCATCAGAGGTTAAGAGTGGTGACCAGCAGGGGGCAGTGCAGCGGCCGCTGCTATTTTTAATATCTATAAATGATTTAGGTAGGAATATAAGGAACAAGATGGTTAAGTTAGCAGATGATACCAAAATATGTGGATTAGCAGATAATTTGGAATCTGTTATATCATCACAGAAGGACTTGGACAGCAGACAGGCTTGGGCAGATTTGTGGACGATGAAATTTAATGTCAGTAAATGTAAAGAATTACACATAGGAAGTGAAAATGTGAGGTCTGAATACACAATGGTGGGGTCAGAAAATCGGGAGTACACCTTATGAGAAGGAGTTAGTCATAGTGGACTCTCAGATATCGACTTCCCAACGGTGTTCAGAAGCCATTATTTAGGCTAACAGCATGTCAGGTTATATAGCGCCTTGACGTGTGCAGTACAAGTCACAGGAGGTTCTGCTCAAGCTTTATAACACACTGGTGAGGCCTCATCTGGAGTCCTGTGGGCAGTTTGGGTCTCCAGGCTACAAAAAGGACATCACAGCATAGGAGTAAGTCCAGAGAAGAGCGACGAGGCTGATTGAGGACTACAGGAGATGAGTTATGAGGAAAGATTAAAAGAGCTGAGTCTTTACAGTTTAAGCAAAAGAAGATTAAGAGGTGACTTGACTGAAGTGTTTAAAATGATGAAGTGAATTAGTCCAGTGGATCGAGACTTGTATTTTAAAATGAGTTCATCAAGAACACGGGGACACAGTTGGAAACTTGTGAAGGGGAAATTTCGCACAAACATTAGGAAGTTTTACTTCACACAGAGAACGACAGACACTTGGAATAAGCAATCAAGTAGTGTGGTAGACAGTAAGCCGTTAGGGACTTTCAAAACTCGACTTTAATTTTTATTTTGAAGAAATAAGTGGAGAGGACTGGCGAGCTTTGTGGGGCTGGATGGCCTGTCCTCGTCCAGAGGGTTGTAATGTTCAGATACCTTATTCTTATTATTATTGATTCAAAAAGTGAACTCCTACTCGCGTGGAGGAAGCCTGTAATGTCATTCATGGTGTAAACAAAGAACATGGAAACAAAAGAGGGAAAGGATAGTTGAAGAAATCACTAAGAAATTGTTAAAAATATATTTATATATATATATATATATATATATATATATGAAGTAAGATGAAAATACAGCAAATATAGTTTTGAAAACATATAATAAGGGATATTCATAAATATAAAATAACTTTAATGACAGCTTTTTCTGTAATATTTTGATCATGTTATATTTTTGTTATATTGCTCAATGTTATAACCTTTGTTACAGTTCATATTATTTTAATGGTAAAAACGATTTCTAAGTAGAAAAACCCAAGCCAGTTGTAAAATCATAAATTAAAGGGTTCTTCACCATCCTGTCTATCTATCTGTCTATCAATATATAAATGTCTCTGTAAAAAAATAAAAAAAAATTTTTTTCCCTATCATTTTTAACAGTGAATTTCTGTTTTTTCTTTTTATAAATTGTTTAACGTACCTAAATTCTCGAATTGCCCCCCAGTTGGGAATCGCCGCTCTATTCTGTGTGTAGGCCATTAACAGACCATTCTCGAAATAAACAGAATTCCTTCTTAAAAAGTTCATCTGATTAATTGCTCTGAGGGGCGCTGACTGATGTCCTTCTTATTTAGGAGAACAAATTCAACCCGGAAGCCGTGGAGAACATCTACAGGCACAACTCCATCCTGAAGTACACCCAGAGCCCGCTGTACGCGCCGCTGCTCCCCTTCCAGTATGGCAGCGTGGAGCACAAGAGTAAGTCGGACCTTCTTTTCTTTATTGTGTCAAGTGAAACTTAACCTCACTGACTACGACCTGCGTCCGTTAGTGAAAAGGGAGACGTGGTCTTCATCAATAAATGAACATCTTTATTTGACCCCATGCATAATTGATCCGTGCTTTTTAAATCATGCGATGATGATGATATACTTTATTAATCCTTGAGGTTCGCATGACCATAAGGGTTAAGAGCGAAGGGTCAGTCATTTTATAGCGTCCCTAGATTAATTCTTCTAAGTTAAGGGCGTCTTGCTCAAGTGGACCACCTTCTGGCAGTAACGGGATTTGAACCGACAACCTTCTAGATCCCAGCACACAAAATAAGGTAAGATGGATGTTGTTTCTGCTCAGCCAATCCTTAGGGAGCGCTGGTTTGACTTCCCGAATGAGGCACATTACCTGCATTGTGAGGGAGCGTCAGTTACGGCACTACGGCCTTGTGGCACGATTACCCGAGGGTGATCCAGCTCACAGGACCCTCATTGAGTGGCTGAACCAGGGCAAGGGGACCCCCATGTAACCAGCTGCGGCAGATGGAGGGTAATTTCCGGAGGGTGGGACTGGACCGCGTGTCTGCCTTGGCGGGAGTTGCCAACCGGGATCCCGAGCTGTTTCGTCGTGTGGTGGGTGCAGCAACATGCTTTACCAGTGCCTGCTCCCCATCCTGAACAAGTTTATCATGCCAGGTCTTTCAAGTTTCGGAGGTCACACCCCAGCCAGCCCACTGAATCTCCCAAATCCTTACACAGTGGAGTTTGGGGTTCGGGACCATCAGAGTGGTCTACAATTGGCCCTCTGACATTTCAGACAGAAACATTGCCCTCGTCATTCTTAATCTCTGGGCTACGGTGTCCAAACTGAACGTGCTAATGAGAGCGGAAATTTTTTAAAGGTGGAATGAAAAATAAATCGCCTAAAAAGTGGGCATGAGGCGATACGCTTCGATGTTGGCTTTGCGGTTTAATGTTGCCACAGTATGAAATTATCATAAAAGAAATGTTCATTTTTTCCTAATCGGAAGCAGGGCTTCCTTGGTGTTTTTAGTGTCATACGGTACACAATACAAGGCCACATTTCGTGTTTTGTATCGTAAAATTCAAACAAACGAAGTTTTGTCTCACACCTGCTAAATCGCCAGGGCTCTTTGAGGAGCTTCTCCATCATCTGATGCTGACACAGGAGTCTGGGAGATCTCAAGTCCACAGATGGCCGTTGTGATTTTCACTTTGAGCTTATCGTTTTATGTCTAGTGACTCCGTAGACTAGGAGCATTTTGAATTTCCCTATGGGATTAATAAAGTTTATTGAATCTAATGCAATAACGTGATATGACGTGACGTATCGTGACGTAACAAAACACGCTACTTAAAGGTTTCACTTTTGTCTTCTTTCTGCCTTTCCTCCATCCAGTTTACAGCAACAGCAGCAGCAAAGGCTACTCCACTCTGAGGGACGAGGCCGTCAAGATCTTCAACTCTATCCAGCAGCTGGAGACGGCCCGTGACGCGGTGCCTCTCATCCAGGGGGTCCTGCAGACCTGCCAGGACTTGCAGCCGCTCAGGGATGAAGTCTACTGTCAGCTGATCAAGCAGACGAGTGGCGTGTCGTCGCCCGAGACAGAGGCCCACCTACGCTACTGGCAGCTGCTGACCTGCATGAGCTGCACCTTCCTGCCGGGCCTCCCTGTACTCAAGTATCTGCGTTTCCACCTCAAACGGTAAGCGAAAACAATGAGTTGTGCCGGCGCTTCAGGGTTACACTGGGAAAACTCCCAACTCTCCATCCCAAGCCCACCTTTCTACATTTACAATTGCATTTATTTTTATCCAAAGTGACTTGCAAGTGATGTCAACATAATCAAGTAACATTAGGCTGGGGCCTGTGTGCTCAGCAAGGGTAATAGGACAGGAAAAAAAAACAGAAGGTGATAAAGTAATCATTTACCACCATCTCTCTATATATAAAATCTAACGTCTGCCTGCCTGTCTGTCCGCGTTTCACGAGAGAACCACTTAACGGATTTAGAGAGGGCTTTTTTCTATAATTTTCTTAAACATTTCGGTTAATTTTGTGACTTCTGTCACCGCGCGGAGTATCAGAGTTCACTTGTGGTACTAATTTATTATCGCGAATCCATGAGACACGCAGCGGGCCGAGGGGACTGGGAAGCGTGATGTCAGGAGTAGGGAGCCAGGCAGGGTACCGATTTATTTGGGCACATCTGAGAGAGACGCGGTGGACAGAGGGGAGGGGGACGGGACCCTCTTCACTCACGGCCCAGCCTCGGGGTGTGTATCTTACCTCCGCTTAGCTAGCGAACGAGAGAACTACGCAACGGATTTTGATCCGTTTTTTTCTATAATTTGCTTAAACATTACGGTTGATTTTGCGACTTTTCTCATTGCGCTAAGAGTCACAGTTCGCTTTCGGTACCGATTTATTTGCACGAATCTGAGAGACACGTAGTGGGTTGAGGGAAGGGGGCGGAGCCCTCCTCACTCGCGCGCCAGCCTTGGGGCGTATTTTACATCCGTTTAGCTAGCGAATGAGAGAACTGCTTAACGGATTCTTTTCTCAAATTTGCTTGAACATTCCGGTTGATTTTGCGACTTCTCATCGCGCTGAGTATAATAGTTCGCTTGCAGGAGTGATTTAAAAGCGCAAAGCGAGGAGAGAGGCTGTGGGCCAAGGGAAGGGGATGGCATAAAATGAATCATTGAATTATCTGACCCTCTGTCTCGGACATGCACTTCTTTCATCGCGCTGAGTATCATAGTTCACTTGCGGTACCGATTTTATAAGTGCGAATCCGAGAGACATGCAGCAGGCCGAGGGTTGGGGGGCGGGACCCTCCTTACTCACGTGCCAGCCTTGGAGCGTATCTTACATCCATTTAGCTAGCGAACAAGAGAACTACTTAACGGATTTAGAATTTGCATGAACATTCTGGTGGGTTTTGCAACTTCTCTCATTGCGCTAAGAGTCATAGTTCGCTGGCGGCAGCAATTAATAAGTGCGAATCTGAGAGAGATGGGGTGGGACCGAGGGGAGGAGGAACCTCAGGATTAGGGAGCTGGGCAAGGCCATCCTCACTCACGCGCCAACCTCCGTTCTAATTGGGTCTGTCTGTCCACTTTTCACGAGAGAACTCCTTAACGGATTTAGATCATTTGTTTTAGAATTTGCTTGAACATTCCGGTTGATTTTGCGACTTCTCTCATCGCGCTAAGAATCAAAGTTCGCTGTATTTGGGCTAATCCGAGAGAGACGCAGCGGCCTGAGGGGTGGATGGGTGGGACCCTCTTCACTCACGCACCAGCCTCGGTGGGCATATCTTATATCCGCAAGCTAGCGAATGAGAGAGCTACTTAATCAATTTAGATCGGGTTTTATCTAGAATTTGCTTGAACATTCCGGTTGGTTTTGCAACTTCTCTCATCGCCCTAAGTATCAAAGTTCACTGGCGGCAGCGATTTATAAGCGCAAAGTGAAGAGAGAGGCTGCGGTCAGAGTGGGTGGGGTGGGGGTGGGTGATGTGGGGTTGGTTTGGGGCATAAAATGAATCAATTGGTACCCAAATTATTTGACCCTCTGTCTCAGACATACCGTTTTAGAACACCACGATTTCGTTTATTATCTAACAGAATGTTTAAATATCATTAATCCTCCTGGCATGCCGACCCAAACATAGCATTTAAAGTTGGAGCACCGCACCGATTATCCTTTTGAGAAACCTGAGCCCACCCAAACTTAGCAATGGTGCCCCGTCTCCCGGTCCGTCCGCTTCAGATCAACATCACGGAGGTGGTCGTCATCACAGGATGTGGCATTGGCCAGAGGGTTTTAATCTCTCGCAGTCCTCTTTGCAGTGTCGATTAACGAGGCCCAGGGACCAACCCTCAGGTTGGCCGGGGTTGATCTTCGTTCACCAGGCCTCTCGCATGGTCAGCTGTACGTCGCTTTCTCTCAGTTTAGTTCCCCAAGAAACCTCAATGTGCTCACCCAAGATTGCAAAGCCAAGAATATTGCATATCAAGAGGCCCTCGGATAGGAAACCTTATCAGTATAAATTGTTCTCAATAGAAATGAACATATTTTGAATTTTGAGTGTTTCACGCCTATGTAGGAGGAGCTACGGGGTACAGCTAAGTCGATTTTAATTGATAAAGCGATTAAAGTTAATGTAACGACAAATTAACCAACAGTGTAAAAGATCTCAGAGCAAAGTCCAGTCGATCAGACAGACAGATATTCACAGAACAGACGGGTCTTCAGTCGTTTCTTGAGGGGGTCAGCGGTACAGATGGAGGTGGGCAGCAAGAAACTACAACAGGAAAAGAGTCAGGATTGAGACTTGATACCACACAGAGGTGGCATCACCAGACGCTGTGCACTTGCAGACCTTAGTGGGTGAGAAGGAGCAGAGCCCCTCACCAGTGTCTCCATATATACTCGGGTGCGGACCCTTTGTAGGCCAGCATCAGGGATTTGAACTTGGAGTGCCATGTGCCAGTCTCTCAGCTGGTTAAATACAAGCACATGCGGTTCCTCCTCCCAGAAGTGAGTTGCAGACGTGACGAGACCAAAGCCTGAACCAGAGGTTGTGCTGCCTGCTCTACCAGATGAGGGTCTGACGTTGTGGATGTTGTACAGCGTGGACCTGCATGGACGAGAGACACAGTAGAAATGTGGTCAGAGAAAGAGAGCCACCCTAAGGTCACCTACTGACCCGGCAGGTGTTAGTGACACCGAGACAAGATGTTGAGCAGACTGGCTGGCCGGGATCACAAAAAACTCACAGGATGAGCTGCAGATGGTGGTCCTTCATCCAGGTTGAGATATCAGTAAGACTTGCAGAGACTCCAGCTGATGGCGTATTGTCCTCCGGAGGGAATGACAGGTCCAGCTGTGTGTCATTGTCACAGCACTGATAAGAGAACCCATGGGATTGGGCAGTGAAGCAGAGAAGAGTAGAGGACCCAGCACCGATCCTTGGGGTACACCTGTGCATGATCTGCTGCGCTCCCCTCGCCAGGACACACTGTAGGGTCTGCCCGAGATGTGGGACTCGGACCCTGTGCGATGTTGGTTTGTTTGCAGCAGACTACCCTGACACACCTGCTAGGGACATTTCTATCTCCGTTTGTTTAACGTCCAGCAGTGAGCGTGCAGGTGTGACTATGGTAAGGAGCAGTGGCCGCAGAGTAGGGGGAGAGAAAAAAAAAAGGCCAAAAACATCAAAGAATGGAGTGGAATTTTCCAAATTAAATTACCGAACACATCGGATTGTGTTCCTGATGAAAGCCACAGAGCTCCATTCAGACGTTATTTTGGGAAAAGCCACCCGCTCTCGTTTCCTGCAAGCGGAATGCCAGATGACTTTACGGGAAGAACATCTTGTGGGGGCTTTTGTGTTAACAACAGAGTGTAGTCAACAAACAAACACATCCCCCCCCCAATATCCCCTCCCATGTAACTTTTGACCCATTTTAACTGTCATCTTGTGCTTTATTTACAGGCCTTGACCGTCTTTCTCTCTTTCCACTTGTCGCACACAGGGCCGCGTCGCCGGCTGCAGGTGGACTTGCTGAAGTTGTGCTTTTTTTAGCAGCTGATTCACTTCTCGGGAATGGGACGGCTGCATTTGTTCCCCCCTCAGCGAATCCTGCTTGCACAAGGGGCCCTTTTATGAGTGCTTCCCGTGAAGTCTGTTTGAAGCCAATCGCCTGACGGCTTAGCGGGAGTCCAGCGACTTCTCCATCTTCACCCAAGTTGTCGTTCTGTTAACAATTCGCCAGGGCACACATCTGCTTGAGAAACGGCTTTAAACGTTTGTTTCAAAATTCCCACGATGACAGATCTGATTAAACCCCTCACGAGCCCCCTGGGTGACTTGGCTCCTCACCGTTAACAACAACACTGGCCGTTTAACACAGTGCAGAATCTCAGTCTTCATTTCAGTGCAGGACTTGATCGTTTCATGGCCCCCCCCAGGGGTCCCCTTGGTCATTTCGGTAAGCGCCGGGTACTCCCATCGTTTTTATCGGTTATCTCCCTTGGTCATTTCAAGTCACAGATGCTCGATCGTTTCTTTCATCGACCCAAAACCCCCTTGGTTTACGTTGGCGTGTGGATGCTCAGTCATTTCACCCAACAGCGGTGTAGGGGCTTATTGGTGAAAAGGCTTCTTACAGTTTTGGGGGTTCAGGTCACACCCACCCAAACCGCTCTAATGGCAGATCACCATTCACCTCAGTCTTATCACTGCCTTCAAGAAAGAAAGAAAGAAATGGGCACACATTACATAGCTGAATAAATGCCCACATACCCACTGGTAGGTAGATCTGGTATCCAGGACTTAAGGCCAAGGCATGCAAACTGCCAGGGTGAAGTTCTCATGTTCTGCCGGTGCCTTTGTGGTTTTCCCTCCATTGTGAATGTGCCCAGTGATGGACCGACATTCCATCCAGGTTTCATTCCCTCTTTGCGCCCACTGATACTCGGTTAGGTGCCAGCATCACACAACTTTGAAAAAAATAATTGTCTTAGATCACAGTTTCTAAAGCTGTGGGTTTCAACCCAAGGGGCACCTTTTGGGGTGGGCGTAGTCATGACTCGCCAATGTGTTCAGTGTGAAGGGTCGTGTACGGTTTGTGTCTCGAGATGAGTCGCTGCGAGCAGTTCGAACAATCGACATTAGTCCACTATGACTGTTGGCAGCCATTCTCCATGGGGGACCAACCTGACGGAAATGAGAATTCAAACAAAACCGAGTGCCATTGTGAACAACACTGCACACCCTGTCTGTGACGCAACAACACGGAGGACTTCCACACAGCAAGTAACTCAGCAGAAGTGGGTCAAGAAATGTGACGGGGGGCTCCTACAGTACAGTATATACCAACAGCAGTACACCTGCATAGCGCCTGACTGGGAACTGGGACTGCCAAGGCAGATGCTGTTCTTTCTGTTGTTTGTTTGTTTGTTTGTTTTAATTTTCTTGATTTTTAGTCATTCTAAAAATGTCTTTGTGTGTGTATACATATTGATTTACTTATATTCATTAATTAAAGAGCTTCTGTAAAAAGGACCTCTATCTGTCTATCTATCATAGATCATATATAGTGCCTTCCTTCTATCTATCAATCATATAGTGCCTTTCATCTATCTATCTATTAGTGACTTTTATATCCATCTATCTATCTATCTATGTATCATACTGCCTTTTACATCTATTTATATATTGCCTTTCACATCTATCTATCATATAGCGCCTTTCATCTTTCGGTCTATTATGTAGTGCCTTTCAAGTCTGTCTGTCTATCTATCTATCTATCTAGCTAAAGCTAATATGACGTGACCTCAAGGGGGCTAAATGGCGTATAAACTGGCAAAACCTTCTTCAAATCCTCTTCCTCTTTTTGTTATTTAGGATTCAGAGCAAGCACCCCGACACAGAGGTGGATAACTACGCAGCATTTATAGCCGAAGCCCTGGAGAAGACGAGAGGCCGTGAGTTGGTCCCGTCCTGGGAGGAGATCCACATTCTGATGAACCGGCAGGAGATGGTGTGTACGGTGCATTGCCCGGGCCAGGAGGTCTCTCAGGTTCCCATCAGCTCACACACAACAGCAGAAGAGGTGAGGGCATGCGGCTGTCTGTCCATATGACCCCCGATTGCCAGATTTGCCTTTCCTGAAATGCAATAAAATGTTGGCAGACGTACTTTAACTAAGGAAGGGAACATACAGCCGACTGAATGGCTTTGGATCGTTGGAGAGATGGTGGTTTGCTGCTGATCCTGGTCTCTGTTTTTGGAAATAAGACAAGAAATGTTTAATACTGTTGAGGGGGTTTGGCATCCGTACCCAAGCAGTGAGGTATCATGGGCTGAAAGTTGATCCCTGCTGTGTAAAGGAGATGGGGGTCCTTAGGTAAAAGTGTTCACGAATTGGTGGTGTTTGTATTGTCTCACCACAGATGATGGGCCTGCCGCCTTCTTGAATAAAATTATCGTTTGCCCACCGAGTGATCGAATGTGGCTGAGGTGGAACAACTGACATGTATCTCTGTGTCGGGTCATGTGAGTGAAATAAGTGGCTTAGGAAATAAAATGACGAGGGTCCGAGCTAACGTAGGGCACAAGGTGGGACAGGCTGAACACAACACACACACAATACCAACACACCACACAGACACACACGAGGGCCGATTTAGCAGCTCCCCTAAGTCACTTGACCTGCATGTCTTTGCTCGGTGGGAGGACGGCGGGCACACAAAGGAGGTCATTCAGAAAGAACTGAAGGCTTCCAAGACTACTCAGCAACTTTTAAGGACAATATAGACATGGAGTCCACAGGGATTTGACTCTCCTGGTTTTCCTCTTCCATCTCTCAAATGCTGCGGGTTGTAGCCCCCCGTGTCACATGGCACACATCAATCCCAGACTCTCTGTAGCACATCATTGCTGACAGATAGCATGGTGGCCACAATGCATTTCTTCATTTTCTGAAGCACCAAAATCAGGAAAGAAACGGATGGGTAGCTCCCAGCAGCCACACCAGCTGCCCTTCAGAAAAGGGTCACCCCCTGAAGCTCGGCCCGGCCAGGACTGGGGGGGGTGGGGAATATAAGAAAAGCCTGGGTTGCTGCTGGAAGAGGTGCTGGTGAGGCCAGCAGGGGGCGCTTATCCTGTTGTCTGAATGTGGATCTCAATGCCCCCAGTGCAGTGACGGGGACACTGGACTGTTGAAATGCTGCCGTCCTTAACATACGACGTGACATCGAGGTCCTGGTTCTCTGTGGTCATTAAAGATCCCTGGGCATCCTTTGTAAAGAGTAGGGTGAATCCCAATGTCCTGGCTAAATTGCCCACCATGGCCTAGTTATTGTGTTCCCCCTAATCATCCCCCGTCTCTAATTGTCTTTCTCTCAGACCACTTCAGCACCTAATCGCTCATACGTGGTGAGCGTACTGACGTAAAAGGGGCACATCGTCCAGACGGGTGCTGCACATTCGTGGTGGTTGAAGTGGCTCCCCACTCACTGAAGCTCTTTGAGTGGTGAGAACAAGTGCCATATAAATGTAAAGAATTGTTGTTGTTGTTGTTCTGTCGCTTTATCCGGTGGTCCTTACTGAGTCGCACTTTCTTGCCAGTCCGCGCTCGCTGGATTACCAGGTTGTGTGTCTTTACATGTATGCGGGCCACTTAGTTGTTGTGGTGGTGGATGTCATGGAAATGCGTCCAATGACTAGTGACGTACTTATGCCCAGGGCTGATCGTTTTCACCCCCACAATGTCGGACTCAATGTGGTTTTTTGTTTTTTGACCCGACTCTGACTCCTCGGTTTAGTGCCCGAGTCAACAGATTTTTCATCCGAATCCCATTTTCTCTCCATTGATCGTCCTGTCCACTTTTAATAACAGATTACATTTAGAGTACAAACAGACAAACAGACTCCCCTACAATAAATACTGAGGAACAATCCATTAAAGTCAATGGCGAGTCAGAACTGACCCCAAAGACGTGGCAAGATGATTATTTTTTTAGAAGCTGCAATTTGTTTACTTTTTTTTTTAAATTTTTAATACTAAGGGGCTGTGCCCCCCTGCTGGCTTCACTAGACCACCCCTTTCCCTGCAATACCCCCCCCCCCTTCTCTGCCACTCGTGTTGTGAACGCACGCTATGGAGATGCAGTCGGATCAGCTGTTGGCGAGCTGCGTGATCGGCATGTCGTGCTGTGTGTCGATCATTTAAAAGCCTGTACAGCAGCTGTCCTTTTGTCTCACGGGACGTTAAAGTGTCTCCGAGAAGATCATGTCTCGTCTCCTTCCAAGATTTTTTTTTTTTTTATAATAGAGAGATATAAGTGTTTGTCATCGAGATTCATCCTGAACAGATCAAATTTTGGATGCTTTTACTGATTTTACCAAACACTGGCTGGTAAATAAATGTAAGACCAAGTCAGACATGTAGAGTGATGAAGAACAATGGAGGACCGAGAGAGAGAGAGTGACACTTCGGCCTTCGTTAATCGCTTTAAATTAGAGAATTTCGACAACGGGAATTTCGGCATCTGCTACTCTGCTTTAAGAAAATATAAAAAGGTCAACTAGGTGCACATCTTGAGACGTAAGAATCCGATTGATCTGAACAGTGTGACGAGCCGACATCTTCCTTAGAATGACATTATTAGAGGGTCAGCTCAAAGTCAGAGAGGTGAGATGGTGTCGGTTTGGACCTGTGCAGAGGAGAGATGCATGCTGGGTATACAGAGAGAAGGGTACTAAGGATAGAGCTGCCGGAGAAGAGGAAGGCCTAAGAGGAGGTTTATGGATGTGGTGAGAGAGGATATGCAGGTGATGGGGGTGACAGAGCAAGATGATGAGGACAGGATGATATGGAAGAAGATGATCTGCTGTGGTGACCCCTAATGGGAGCAGCCGAAAGAAGAAGAAGAGGATTATTTTTTTCCATGATGAAATATCATTTTATAGCAGGGGTGTCCAAACTCCGGTCCTGGTGGGCCACAGCAGCTGCAGGTTTTCATTCCCACCCTTTTCTTAATCAGTGATCAGTTTTTACTGCTCATTAACTCCTTTAGCCTTCATTTTAATATCCCTGTTTTTAAGGATTCGGTCCTCTGATTTGATTTGTTTCTTCATTAAACAGAAACGAGCCGACAGTTGACCAGCTAAACTGGAACATCAAACTCCAGCCAGTTTCACTCCAACAAGTTCCTTAATGAGAAGCCAATTCTTGCTGTTAATTATTGAATATCAGGACTTGTTGCTGTTTTCTGTTTTTTGCAAGACCACCAGCTTCGAGATGTTTCGGTGACCTGAGCTGACCAGCGTGGTCGAGACCTTCACCTTTCTTTATTTTCAAGGTTGTTTTGTGTCTCATTATGGTTTGGCTGCTCATTAAGGAAAAAGAAACAACTAAGGGGGTCTGAGTCACATCAATTAAAAACAGAAGGTAAATGAGAAGCGATAAAAGGCTCACTTAGTAAGAAGGAGGTTAGCCATTGCGGCCCACCAGGACCGGAGCAGGACACCCGTGTTTTATAGCATACACTGCTCCCCCTTAAACTCTGTAGTGTTCATAATTGTTACTCTGCGTGTATTTTTTGTTTGTGAAACATAAATAAGATGAAGATTACCAGCCACCGCTTGAACCACAGTGCTGCTGACTTGCAAGCCCACATGCTGCCGTCTGCACAATTCAGTAATTGCACTAAGATCATCCGTTCTGATTATTAAATATGAAACCTCATCAGCTTTTCCTCAGATTTTTTTCTTTTTCTTTTATGATGTCATTTTTGTCGGCCTCAGGGCCCTGTGATTGGTCCTTTTTTCCTTGGGTTGTCTGCAGATAGCAAAGAGGAGATCATCTACTGACCTCCTGGGTATGTTGATTGATGCTTCCATGTTGTGCTTCAGCTAAACCTGCATGGACACCTGACCATCATACCGACCATACGTGAGCTTGATGGATACCCCACCCCAAGTCTCCATGGGCATTAACATGGAGTTGGCTGCCACTCTTCTTTTTCCATAAGAGTCTGTTGTGTGTCTGTAGGAGTTTGTGTCCATGTAGCCAGAAGAGCATCTGTGAGGTTAGGAATGACCTGCCAGTGTTTGCCAATGAAGACGGCCTGGCTGTGTGTCAGCAACGAAACACCCGGGTGTCCACGTACTTTGGGCCGTCTAGCGTAGGTTACATTTCTGTTTTCATGTGACATCTCTAATTCACGTACAGCATGCTGGGCTCATAAGAATGAATTGAATTGAAGGAGCTCCTATCTGGCACCACTGGCCATGTGGCATGCCCACCAAACCATTTTTTTTTTTTTCACCATTGTCTGCCATGTTGCAGCTTAGCCATTCTAACTCGCAATAAATGGCCAAATCAGAGAGGAACAGGAATTTAGACTTTGCTGTCATCTACACTGGCACCCGTGTTTCATATAGAGGCCCACGCTGGCCATCATAGTTGGGGCAGCCAGTTGTCTGATAGTAAATTTGGGGACGATAAACTGTTGCCCTGCTGTCAGCCTCAACCTTCCAGTCAGTCACATTTGGTTCCAACTGTTTCAGGTGGTGAAGAAAATGGTGCAGCATCTGGGCCTCCAACACAGCCCTAACACCTTCGCCCTGTACGAGCAGAACTGCCACCGGGAGTGGCTGGTGGCCAGCAGCAGCATTGTGGCCGACGTCCTGACCAAGTTTGAAAAGTAAGTGTCACTCATCACTCCTCGTAGGGAGACAAAGATGGAGTAGTGGGGTTATATGAGGATGAGGATGGGGGGCTACAGATAGCTACATATAATGCAGAACGGCACGGTCTTACATATATATATATACATACATACAGGACAGATGATACATATACTGTAGATAGACAGATCGATAGATACGTTATATACAGGTTTATGTATATATATGTGTATGTGTATATATATATATATATATATATGTGTGTGTGTGTGTGTGTGTGTATACAGCATATAAAAGACTGCACTTCTGCAGTATATGTAGCTATGATGTGCACCACCACCACCTGATCAAAGCACCATGATGACCCTACATTGATGGATTAAAGGCCAGACGTCCATGTGACCATCATCGTCATCATCAAGTCCTTCCATGAGAACCCCGAATACAATGAGGACTGATTGAGATCATTTATGTTAGGTAGAATACCTAGAGGAGGCTGGGTGGTCTCGTGACCTCAGAACCCCTGCAGATTTTATTTTTTTCTCTCCAGCCATCTGGAGTTTTTTGTTTTTTTTGTTTTTTCCTGTCCTCCCTGGCCATCGGACCTTACTTTTATTCTATGTTAGTGTTCTCTGATTTGAATTCTTACTTTGAGCTGCATTATTTGTATGAAAAAGTGCTACAGAAATAAATGTTGCTGTTGTTATATATATGTGTATATATATGTATATGTGTGTGTGTGTGTGTGTGTGTGTGTGTGTATGTATGTATGTATGTATGTATGTATGTATATATATATATATATATATATATATATATATATATATATATATATAATGTATACATACACACATACAGAGCCCTCCATCATGTTTTGGATAAGGAAACATTTTTTTTTCTTGATGTCCCCCCTCCGCTCCACAGTTTAAAATTACAAATCAAACAACTCGGACCTTTCATATATTTTGGTCACACCACACCTTTTCTACACGGCCCCCCTCATTTCAGGGCACCATCATGTTTGTGATTCCTCAGGTGGGTTTCATGGCTTCATCAGATACCTCGGCCTGCTTCTACCCTTTGGAGTCTGTAGCTGCCATTGTTCAGCACGAGGACAAGAGCTGTGCCAGTGAAAGTCAAAGAAGCCATGATGAGGCTGAAAAGACAAGAGTCAAACCATCTGAGACATCAGGAAAACCTCAGGATGACTGACATCAACTGTCTGGAGTATCAGGGAGAAGGAACACACTGGTGGGCTCAGGAACCACAAAGGGACTGCTAGACCAAAGAAGACCTCCACTGCTGATGACAGAAGAATCCTCACTATGGTGACGACAAAGACCCCAAAGGCGTGTCCGACAGAATAGAAACAGTCTTCGGGGGGCCGATGTGTGAGTGTGTGTGTTAATCCAGAGAAGACTTCATGAACAGAAACACAGAGGCCACACCGCAAGAGGCAGACCACAGAAACAGGAGGGCCAGATGACAGTTTGTGACAGAGGATTTCAAAGAGCCCACAGAATTCTGGGAAAAGGTCTTGGGGGGACAAATGAGACAAAGAGGGACCTGATCAGAGTGTGAGGGCAACATGGAACTGTCCGAGATCCAAAGCAGACCAGCTGATCTGTTAAACATGGCGGTGCTGGAGTGTTATGAAGTGGCATGTATGGCTGCCCCGTCTTACTGAGGGCAGCTGCACAGTTAATTCTGAGGGGTACAGAAACCCCTGATGTGCTGAAGCTCCAAAGTCAATTGTCCAACACCAAGGTTACGATCCCAAACACACTGCTAAAATTAAAAATTGGAAAATTCTTGAATGGCCAAGCCGGTCACCCAACTTAAATCCAAATTAGCAGGCCTTCCACATGCTGAAGAAAAAATCTAAGGGGACAAGCCCCCCGAAACAAGCAGGAGCTGAAGATGGCTGCATGAGAGGTTTGGCAGAGCATCACCAAAGAAGACCCTTCAGCACCTGGTGATGTCTGTGAATCACAGATGTCAAGCAGTCATTGCATGTGACAAAGAGCTAAATATGACAGAGACTTTAATGTCTACCCGCTATTGCTGTGTGCCACACATGATGGTGCCCTAAAACGGAAGGGTCCTTGTTGTCATTTCTTTATGGTGTGACCAACATGTATGAAAGTCTGCAGTGTGCACTTTAATCACACTTTAATCACACTTTAATCTGAATTGCTGGATTTGTAATTTTAAACTGTGGAGCAGAGGGGGACATCGAGAAAATAAAAAATATCCGCATCAAAAACATGATGGAGGGCTCTGTATGTGTGTACAGTACATTACATATAGAATTTACATTATCAGCTGTTCTGAGGAGCCACGCAAACACGACTTTCATTCTACACACTGACTGGACTTGACGAGGTCCTCCACGTCCCACTCACGTAGAAACTTCCTTTGTTTGTAGCCTGACCTCCAAGGACCCCGACAGCCAATGGAGACTCTGCTTTAAGGTCTACTGTTTCCTGGATACGGACAACATTCCCATAGACAGCGTGGAATTTCTGCTTCTCTTTGAACAGGTATGGTATGCTGCCCAGTCGCGTCCTTTCACATCTCCCTTCTCGGCCTTTTAGAAACCAAAGTGGTGGCCGTGTGAGGTTCAGAATCGATCGGGATTATCCAACATCTACTGTATATACTCGCGTATAAGTAGGATCTTGATACCTGAAAAACCGATCGTACAGTCAGACCCTGACTTATACACCCGTTCAAAAATACGACACTTGATCGTTTTTTTTTTGTTTTTTTTTTGCCTCCTCCGATCTCGCACCAGTTTCTCGGACGCATCGATTTTTGTTGCAGCAGCGCAGTTACCGATTTCTTTCGCCACTTCAACAACTTTTCATTTAAAACCAGCTTCATACTTTCTTCTGATCGAACGCTCCATCATAGATAAGGGATACTCTTACCATAAAGGTGTATGAGGGTGTGAGATACAAAAAACACAAAACAGTGCAAACGTCGCTTCGGAATAGTTTGCGTATTACCGTGTGGTCACGTAGGCACAATACATAGAAAGGAAAGGGCGTGTGCTCAGGTGGGCGTTAGCATATCGTAATCTCTTGGACCAATGGTGTGAGTTTTCTGCAATCGACTTATACGAGCGACATTATAAAATACCAGAAATTATACGGTCAAATCAAGCCCCGACTTTTCCGCAGGAGAACTTAAACATGAGTATATACGGTAGCTAATTGAGCTTCACTGAGGTGGCCACTCCTAACACTTCAGCCTGAATTATCTGGGTAACCATGACTGGGTGAATGAACAGTCAGTTTCTAACCTGCTTAGTCTAGAACAGGGTCCGTGCTGGAGCCTATCCCACCTAGCAACAGGTGCAAGACAGGAAGAAACCTAGGACAGGGTGGTAGTCCACACACACACACCCCCAGCCACCTAACTAGGGACAATTTATCTTCACCAGTTCACCTAACCTGCATGTCTTTGGACTACTAGAGGAGACCCACACAGACAAGGGGAGATACTCAGGGAGGACCCTGGATGCAAACATCACTCTCCTTATGGTGAGGTAGCGGTGGTACCACTGCACCCCTGTGCCGACCAGGTTAACACTATGCTATGAAAAATCTGTTGTGACATCCTATAAGACGGTGTCTCTCAACCGGTGGGTCACCAAGTTCCTATTGTTTATAATGGCAGAGGGTAGCGGTGGGTCTCTACTTCGACAATTGTGCTCAATCCCCCCCAACTCGTACTTGATACACCAAGGGGGAGGCCAAGCACATGCTGTTCATGGAACAGGAGGAATCCTACACCGCTCTGAGGATCGATTACAGCCATCACACCAAGGGGGTGAGGGGGGACATCCCAGCTCTAACAATTCTCTAAGGAGAACTCCAATTGTTGGATCACTTAAATGGGAAAAACTGGGTCACAACACCAGAAAGGCAGAGAAACAACACATTAAGACAAAGACGCCACATGCATGAAGGCCGACTCTGGTCAAGGAATCCCAATCCACGTTTTATAGGGTCTTAAACCGGGAAAAGTCAAATTCTCTTGATCTGTTCGAAATGTTTTCAAAATTTGGCAAGAATTTACTAGTAAGCATTGGGGGGCACGTGCCGAGTCTGTTTATTTGATTTGCTGTTTCCTTCCGTTTGTCTTACGGGTCCCTCAGTTTTGTGGATTGTCTTTGGAAACACAGCATGGGGCAGTCGTGGCCAAAAGTTTGGAGAATGACCCAAGTGTTGGTTTTCACAAAGTTTGCTGCTTCAGTGTTTTCAGATCTTTCTGCCAGATGTTTCTCTGGTGTACTGAAGTAGAATTACAAGCAGTTCAGAAGTTTCAAAGGCTTTTATTGACAATCCAGTCAAGTTGGGGAGCATGCACTGGTACACTGACAATGACATGAAGTTTATGCAAAGAGCCCATATTTGCAGTGTTGGCCCTTCGTTCTTTTTCAAGATCCCTGCAATTCACCCTGGCAGGCTGTCAATCAACTTCTAGGCCAAATCCTGACGGATGGCAGCCCATTCTTGCATAATAACAATTGGTGGGTTTTTGTTTGTCCACCCGCCTCTTGACCACAAGTTCTCAAAGGGATTATGAAGGTCTGGGGAGTCTCCTGGCCATGGACCCCTAATGTCCATGTTTTGTTCCCTGAGCCTCCTTGGTTCTCACTTTTGCTTTATGACCCGGTGCTCCATCATGTTGGTCACCAAACTGTTCTTGGATGGCTGGGAGAAGTTGCTCTCGGAGGATGTTTTGGTCCCATTCTTTATTCATGGCTGTGTTCTTAGGCCAAATTGTGAGTGAGCCCACTGCCTTGGCTGAAATAAATGGTCACAGGATGCTTTACTGTTGGCATGACACAGGACTGATGGTAGCGCCGCTCACCTTTTCTCTTCTATTTTCCGGATGCCCCAAACAATCAGAAAGGGGATTCATCAGAGAAAATGACTTGACCCCAGCTGTCCAGTTCCAGAATATCACTCTGCCCTGATGTTTTTCTTGGTTTCTTTGCCCTTCTTGACACCCACCAGGCCATCCTTCACAAGTCTTCACCTGACCAAGCTCTGCACTCACTGGTGGTGCCCCAATTCCAAGCCATGAATAAAGAATGGGACCAAAACATCCTCCGAGAGCAACTTCTCCCAACCATCCAAGAACAGTTTGGTGACCAACATGATGGAGCAGCAGGCCATAAGGCAAAAGTGAGGACTAAGGAGCTCGGGGAACAAAATATCGAAATTTGGGGTCCATTGCCAGGAAAATCCCCAGGCCTTAATCCCATTGAGAACTTGTGGTCAAGAAGCGGGTGAATAAACAAAAACCCACTAATTGTGGTTATGCAAGAATGGGCTGGCATCAGTCAGGATTTGGCCCAGAAGTTGATTGCCAGCCTGCTAGGGTGAATTACAGGGGTCTTGGAAAAGAAAGAAGGGCCAACACTGCATATAAACTTCATGTCATTGTCAATAAAAGCCTCTGAAACTTCTGAACTGCTTGTAATTCTACTTCAGTACACCAGAGAAACATCTGACACAAAGATCTGAAAA
>NW_024384869.1:0-23901 GCF_016835505.1 Polypterus senegalus
GGGCAGCCATTCAGCACATGTGTACGGGCACCGTTCTCATCCCTACCACCTTACGGTCCACTTCCCTACCTCTTCATATCTTAAATCATTCTTGAGGCAGATTGATGACTTAAGTGCCAGCTTAAGTGAAAATTGAAGAAAAATGTACTAAGTAATTGCAACACAAACACCGACTTAATCAGTTTGAACGCAAAGAAATGCCAACGAAAGAAGAGAAGAAGCAGAGCACTTGGGTGGAGAAAAGAAGAGCTGCTCAGGAAACAGCAAGCACATCAACCTCTGAGCAAATGAATGATAAACGTCCAGAAAAAGAGGAGTAAAACTATGAGTCAAGTGTATTCACTACACGTTATCGTGCAGTACAATGTTACTGCTATGTATATATATATATATATATATATATATATATATATATATATATATATGTAATGGACCGAGAGAGACAGTAGCAAGGGTTGGGGTTTTCCGGCCCATTATATTGTACAGACAAAAAACAGGTCAAAATCATAAACAAACAGTTCATATCTGCGCGCCGACTCCTGGCGTCGCGCCATTTTATTGGGGAGGAGCGGAGTGGAGGAATGTCGGGAAGGACCGCAAGGGAGGATGGGAAGGATGGCGTCAGGGCAAGATGGCGGAGGAAGGGCGGAAGTACGCACTGCGGTCATCCATGCCTATGGTGCAGGGCGGTCTTTTTCCTATGAGGAAGCAGAGGGAGAAAGTTAATACCCCACCATTCCCTGGCGAGTGGTTTCCCAGGTGCTGTCGAATCAATCCGCGGCCTCCTACTGCGCGTGCGTGACGATCCCCCTTAGCCCAGGACCGTCAGGTGGGCGGACCTAACCGAGAGGTCGTGAATCGAGAGAGGGCATCGGCATTGGCCTGAAGGGTGCCCGCCGATAAGTGACAGTGAACTTATCGGCTGTAAGTCCAGGAACCACCTGGTGACCCGCGGATTCGACTCTTTGTGCAGGGACATCCACTGAAGTGCAGCGTGATCAGTCACCAGAGCGAACTTCGCGACCCAGCAGGTAGTACGGAGGTGGGTCACTGCCCACTTAATGGCCAAGGCCTCCCTCTCCACTGCAGCGTGCGGGTCTCCCGGTCCATCAGTTTCCGCTAAGGTACATCACAGGGTGCTCGACACCATCGGCGCTTTGGCTCAGCACGGCACCCAGGCCTGTGTCCGGCGTCGGTCTGGAGAATAAGCGGAGCCCAAAATCAGGCGTCCGTAACACAGGTGCCGGCGTTAGGGCCTTCTTTAGGTCACTGAACGCGTGTTCTGCTTTGTCGGTCCACACCATATAGGGGCGCCCTTTTTGTCAGGTCAGTCAAGGGTGCTGCTCTTTCGGAGAAACGGGGAACAAACCGGCGGTAGTAACCCGCAAGCCCCAAGAAAGCCTGCACCTGTTTCTTGGTACTCGGACGGGGCCATTCTAAGATGTCTTTCACTTTGGAGCTCTGTGGCCGCACCTGTCCTTGTCCCACGAGGTAGCCTAAATATTTGGCCTCCTTTAATCCAAAAACACTTCGGGGTTTATGCGGAGGCGGCTTTAGCCAGTGTTAGGAGGACAGCTGCGACCTGCAGTAGATGCTCCTCCCAGGTGCGGAATAGATGACAAGCGTCATCCAGGTAAGCGGCGCTATAGGACTGGTGGGCTCAGCACTCTATCTACCAGGCGTTGGAAGGTCGCGGGCCCGTGCAGCCCAAATGGGAGGACCTTGTACTGCCAGTGCCCGCTAGGGGTGCTAAAGGCCGTTTTCTCCTTTGCGGATGCCGTTAAAGGAATTTGCCAATACCCTTTTGTCATGTCAAGGGTAGTCAGATATCGAGCCGTACTCCAGCCGCTCAAGGAGGTCGTCAATGCGGGGCATGGGGTAGGCATCGAACTTGGAGATCTGATTCAGACGTCTAAAGTCATTACAGAACCTCCAGGAGCCGTCTGGCTTGGAGACGAGGACAATAGGGCTGGACCAGGGACTATGGCTCTCTTCAATTATGTCCATGTCCAACATACGTTTCACCTCCAGTTCGACCTCTGCGCGTTTTGCCTCCGGAGTCGGTAGGGCCTCCCGGACGATTACCCCGGGCTCCGTGACTATATCGTGCTCAATCAGCGCGGTCCGGCCGGGTGACTCGCTC
The DNA here is from genome assembly GCF_016835505.1 of Polypterus senegalus. Classification (NCBI taxonomy): domain Eukaryota; kingdom Metazoa; phylum Chordata; class Cladistia; order Polypteriformes; family Polypteridae; genus Polypterus; species Polypterus senegalus. The sequence goes on from NW_024384869.1 coordinate 2,144, forward strand.
ACCACCTCGGGATGGCTCGGAGTGTTTGGGCTAACTCCTGCCGCTGCTTGGGGTCAGCTCTTCGCCGAGGTTAAGGGCAGTTGTGCTTGCGAAAGGGAGAGTGACCTACGGGGCTGGGAAGCTCCTCTCTATCTCTCAGGGCTTTAACAGGTTGACATGATAGATCCTCTCACTTTCGGTCGAGCGGTTGGGCTGTTTTACCAAATAGTCGACGAGTCCTTTCTCTCCTTAACCTCGTAAGGCCCTTGCCAGTGGCGAGCAGCTTCGAAAGTGGGAGGTGGGACGAGCACCATAACTTCGGTCCCCAGGCGGAACTCCCTGAGGGCGGAGTTGCGGTTGTAACACGGGCCTGCGCTGCTTGCGCACGAGTCACGTGCTCTTTTAGGAGGGGCCTGATCTTTGTGAGTGGTCGGCGCAGTTGCGCTACGTACTCCAAAATATTAGAGGAGGGAAGAGCCTCGGCCTCCCAGCCTTCTTTTAGGATGTCGAGGATTCCCCGGGGTTGTCGCCCGTATAGTAATTCAAAAGGGAGAAGCCGTAGAGGCCTGGGGTACCTCCCGGTAGGCAAAAGCACGGCGGGAGGAGCTGGTCCCAGTTCCTGCCGTCAGCGCTGACTACCTTGCGGAGCATCTGCTTAAGCGTCTGGTTAAATCGCTCAACCAACCCGTCAGTTTGCGGGTGATAGACTGCCGCTTTCAGGTGCTTTATCTGCAGTAATTTGGCCACCTCCATGAGCGTATCCGAAGTGAAGGGCGTACCCTGGTCCGTGAGGACCTCCTTGGGTATGCCCACGCGTGAAAACAAGTTAACCAGTTCCGTCGCGATGCTTTTAGTATTAGCGGGCGCGGGGACCCGCCTCTGGGTACCGGGTGGCATAGTCCACCATGACTAGGATATACTTGTGGCCACGGGTTGAGGGCTCCAGGGTCCCACCAAATCGACCCCTATCCTTTCAAAGGGATGTCCACGAGGGAATAGGGACTAGAGGAGCACGGTCCCTCCTAGGAATCTGGCGGGTCTGGCACTCCGGACAGGATTGACAGAACCGCCGACCTCCTCATTGATCCCAGGCCAGTAAAAGCGGAGCTTAATCCTCTCCAGTGTTTTTCGCCCGAGGTGGGCCTAGGAGGTGAGCATGTGCCAACTTCGCATATCTCCGCCCGGAAGGTGCAGCGGAATTAGCAACAACTTCCGCACCTCGCCCTCATGGGTAGCCACTTTCGGTACAACAGATCATTTCAAGGACAAAGAAGGGTTCCCGGTGTGGATCCGTCCGCTGTCGAGCTGTTAGGCAGAACAATGCGTTCGGGCAAAGCGCGGGAGTCATCATTCCACTGCTCCCTCTTAAAGGAGGCGGCGTGGACGAAATTGATGGTCCAGGCGCGAGAGGGTCTTGGGGCCTGGGCCGGGGAGAGTTCCTGGCTAGTCCCTTCTCCGGCGGAATCTTCGGGTCAAGGTCCGTAGCCACGGAAGGTCCCCGAGACACCAGCGCCCATAGGGCCTGCCCTTGTGCACGGCGTGGAGGCGCGGGAGGTTGCCTTTTCCCCTCATGACAAGATCCAACGAGGCCCCGGGAGCGGTGAATGGCTTACCGCTGATTCTTTTAGACCAGTCTTGTCCGAGGATCACTGGGAAGGGGGTCAGGTAACACAGCGACCGTCATTTGGATTGGTTCCCCCTTCCAGGTAAGATAGCAGTGGCGGAGCGATATGACCTAGTCCCCCATGTACACAGGTAACCAAAAAATGTTGCTTTAACAACTGTTGCGGTAAGATCGAACCGGCGAGCAACAATGGTAATGTTGCTGCCGGAATCAAAAAAGCCACCACGGCGTGCCCATTTAGCAACACCACTCCCGTGATTGGACTCGCCAAGGGATGCGGCGGGTACAATACCTCTCGCTGATGTCCAGCTGCAGTCCATAGGCTCGGGGCGTGTGATGGGGGCAGTTTGGCAGCAGGTGGCGGTCTCGCCACACTTGAAACAGGCGGACCCGGCCTCTCTTTGGCTCTGGCTGGCGCTTCTGCAGCGTCGAGGGGCTCGGGGTGGCCGCCCGTCCCTGCGGTTCCCCGCGAGCAGGCTTTTCTGACCCCCAAGTCGGAGGACCGCCAACTGGCGCTCCAGGACGCCGAGGAGGCCCGACATGTTTGATAGGCGTGCCCCGGACCTGCTGGGCGAGGGAACTGGGCATTGCATTGACCAGGCCTTCACAGGCCACCCGCCGACGACTTTCCGCCCGTCGGGCTCTCTGGCCGTAGCCAGCGGCCCATCTTGCCCCAGAACTTCGAACGCCTGGGCGCGAAGGGCTTTTCGGGTCAAAGACCCAGTTCCGCCATTCGCCGCCTGCTGGCCGGGCTAATGCCGTAGCGGGCCAATATTTGGGCTTGAGGAGGTCGTAATTAGCGGCCTCCTCCTCAGGGAGGTCATAATAGGCCCTCGGCGCGGGTCCCTTTAGGTATGGCGCCAAGATGGACGCCCACTCGGACCGCTGCCACTCGTTCCGGGTGGCCGTCCTCTCAAACATGCCCAGGTAGGCATCGACGTCCTCGAAGGGCCCATCGGCACCATAGGAGGAGGCGGCTGCCTGGGCGGGTCTGGTCTCGCCCGTTGGGCTTCCACTAACCTGGCCTTCGTGGCCTCCAGCTCCCGGTTGGTAGCGGCTTGCGCTTGCTGCAGGGCCTGGAGCTGGGCGTTCATTCCCTGCAGCGGTGTTCAGGTCCTGTCCCTCCGCCATTCCGGGATCTCTGAATCCTGCCGCTACGCCACTTGTAAAGGACCGAGAGACAGTAGCAAGGGTTGGGGTTTTCCGGCCCGTATATTGTACAGACAAAAAAAACAGGTCAAAATCATAAACAAAAGTTCATATGCGACGCCGACTCCTGGCGCCGCGCCATTTTATTGGGGAGGAGCGGAAGTGGAGGAATGTCGGGAAGGACCGCAAGGGAGGATGGGAAGGATGGCGTCAGGGCAAGATGGCGGAGGAAGGCGGAAGTACGCACTGCGGTCATCCATGCCTATGGTGCAGGGCGGTCTTTTTCCTATGAGGAAGCAGAGGGAGAAAGTTAATACCCCACCATTCCCTGGCGAGTGGTTTCCCAGGTGCTGTCGAATCAATCCATGACCTCCTACAAGTATGACAATATATATATATATATATTATTTATATAGAGATATACATATACATTTATATGTACATAAGTGCAAACACACACATTTACATATATGTTTCTGAGTAGATGTGCAAATCAGAATTTCATTACAGTAGCACACATGATAATAAGACCTGGTACATCCTCCATTATGCCACTAAACTTTCTTTATGACTTCATATACAACTACTGTATATACATCAGGGTCTTGACATCACATTTATTACATTTAACTTAACCTGATCAGATGGGATTCATCAAAGGCCATTAAGCTGCTGATGGCAGTAACCCTTCCTAACCGTAATATAATATGCTGAGATTACCAAGACGCCTTCTCTGATCCTGACCTGTGACACAAAGAAGACCTTCGACAGAATTCATCAGCCATTTAACTGAACTCCTCAATAAATGTCGGCCAGTCAGACCTATGAAATAAGCTAATAGACCCTTACACTCTCACCCCAAGAGCCAGTTTCTGTAGCCGAGGATCAGACCGCCAAGGTCCCCGCCTTCGGCCACCACCCAACTCACATTGCACCCAACCTCCTTGGCCCCTCCCATAGGTGGTGAGCCCATGGGGAGGAGGACCCACGTTACCTCTTCGGGCTGTGCCCGGCCGAGCCCCATGGGTGCAGGCCCGCCACCAGGCGCCGCCATCGAGCCCCACCTCCAGGCCTGGCTCCAGAGGGGGGCCCCGGTGACCCGCGTCCGGGCAAGGGAAAACGTTGTCCGCAGTTTTTATTTTTCATTGGAGGTTTATTGAACCGCTCTTTGTCTCATCCCTCACCCAGGACCAGTTTGCCTTGGGTGGCCCTACCAGGGGCATAAAGCCCCGGACAACATAGCTCCTAGGATCATTGGGACACACAAACCCCTCCACCACGATAAGGTGGCCTCCCTCCGCCTTCGGGTGGGGGAAGGGTCCTGACTGTTGTTTGTGCGTATGCGCCGAACAGCAGTTTGGAGTATCCACCCTTTTTGGAGTCTCTGGAGGGGTTGCTAGAGGGCATACCTTCTGGGGATTCCCTCGTTTTGCTGGGAGACTTCAATGCTCACGTGGGCAATGACAGTGAGACCTGGAAGGGCGTGATTGGGAGGAATGGCCCCCCCGATCTGAACCCGAAGCGGTGTTTTGTTATTGGACTTCTGTGCTTATCATTGATTGTCCATAACGAACACCATGTTCAAGCATAAGGGTGTTCATATGTGCACTTGGCACCAGGACACCCTAGGCCTCAGGTCGATGATCGACTTTGTGGTCGTGTCGTCGGACTTGCGGCCATATGTCTTGGACACTCGGGTGAAGAGAGGGCGGAGCTGTCAACTGATCACCACCTGGTGGTGAGTTGGCTTCGATGGTGGGGGAAGATGCCGGTCAGACCTGGTAGGCCCAAACCGTGTTGTGAGGGTCTGCTGGGAACGGCTGGCAGAGTCTCCTGTCAGAAGTAGCTTCAACTCCCACCTCCGGCAGAACTTCAACCAAGTCCCGAGGGAGGTGGGGAACATTGAGTCCGAATGGGCCATGTTCCGTGCCTCTATTGTTGAGGCGGCTGACCGGAGCTGTGGCCGCAAGGTGGTCGTGCCTGTCGTGGCGGCAATCCCCAACCCGCTGGTGGACACCGCGGTGAGGGATGCTGTCAAGCTGAAGAAGGAGTCCTATAGGACTTTTTTGTCCTGTGGGTCTCTGGAGGCAGCTGATAGGTACCGGCAGGCCAAGCGGACGCTGCTTCGGGTGTTGCTGAGGCAAAACTCGGGCATGGGAGGAGTTTGGAGGCCATGGAGAACGACTTTGGACGGCTTGAGGAGATTCTGGTCCACCGTCCGGCGCCTCAGGAGGGGAAGCAGTGCAGTGTCAACACCGTATATAGTGGGGATGGTGCGCTGCTGACCTCGACTCGGGCGTTAATGGGTCGGTGGGAGGAGTACTCAAGACCTCCTCAATCCCACTAACATGCCTTCCAATGAGGAAGCAGAGCCTGGGGACTCTGAGGTGGGCTCTCCCATCTCTGGGACTGAAGTCACCAAGGTGGTCAAAAAACTCCTTGGTGGCAGGGCCCCGGGGTGGATGAGATACGCCCGAGTTCCTTAAGGCTCTGGATGTTGTAGGACTGTCTTGGTTGACACGTCTCTGCAACATCGCATGGACATCGGGGACAGTGCCTCTGGATTGGCAGACGGGGTGGTGGTCCCCCTCTTTAAAAAGGGGGACCGGAGGGTGTGTTCCAACTATAGAGGGATCACACTCCTCAGCCTCCCTGGAAAAGTCTATTCGGGGTTCTGGAGAGGAGGGTCCGTCCGGATAGTCGAACCTCGGATTCAGGAGGAACAGTGTGGTTTTCGGTCCTGGTCGGAACAGTGGACCAGCTCTTCACCCTTAGCAGAGTTCTGGAGGGTGCATGGGAGTTTGCCCGACCGGTCTACATGTGTTTTGTGGACTTGGAAAAGGCATTCGACCGTGTCCCTCGGGGAATCCTGTGGGGGGTGCTCCAGGAGTATGGGGTACCGGACCCCCTGATAAGAGCTGTTCGGTCTCTGTACAACCGGTGTCAGAGCTTGGTCCGCATTGCGGCAGTAAGTCGAGCCCGCTTCCAGTGAGAGTTGGACTCCGCCAGGGCTGCCCTTTGTCACCGATTCTGTTCATAACTTTTATGGACAGAATTTCTAGGTGCAGCCAGGGTGTTGAAGGGGTTTGGTGGACTCAGGATTGGGTCACTGCTTTTGCAGATGATGTTGTCCTGTTTGCTTCATCAGGCCGTGATCTTCAGCTCTCTCTGGATCGGTTCGCAGCTGAGTGTGAAGCGGCTGGGATGAGAATCAGCACCTCCAAATCCGAGCATGGTCCTCAGCCAGAAAAGGGTGGAGTGCCCTCTCAGGGTTGGGGAGAGATCCTGCCCCAAGTGGAGGAGTTCAAGTATCTGGGGTCTTGTTCACGAGTGAGGGAAGAATGGGGCGTGAGATCGACAGGCGGATCGGTCGCGGCATCCGCAGTGATGCGGCTCTGCATCGGTCTGTCGTGGTGAAAAGGAGCTGAGCCGTAAGGCAAAGCTCTCAATTTACCAGTCGATCTACGCTCCTACCCTCACCTATGGTCATGAGCTATGGGTAGTGACCGAAAGAACGAGATCGCGAATACAAGCGGCTGAAATGAGTTTCCTCCGCAGGGTGTCTGGGCTTTCCCTTAAAGATAGGGTGAGAAGCTCAGTCATCCGGGAGGGGCTCAGAGTAGAGCATCGAGAGGAGTCAGATGAGGTGGCTCGGCATCTGATCAGGATGCCTCCTGGGCGCCTCCCTGGTGAGGTGTTCGGGCACGTCTAACCGGGAGGAGGCCCCAGGGAAGACCCAGGACACGCTGGAGGGACTATGTCTCCCGGCTGGCCTGGGGAAGCCTTGGGATTCTCCCGGAAGAGCTGGAAGAAGTGGCGGGGAGAGGGAAGTCTGGGCCTCTCTGCTTAAGCTGCTGCCCCCGCGACCCGACCTCGGATAAGCGGAAGAGAATGGATGGATGGATGGACTCTCACCCCTGTTCAAGGGGGCATTCAGTTTTCTGTCTCTACTCTGTAAGGTGGTCTGTTGTCCCCATTGAAGTTTATGCTGTGGTCTGAACACACACCAGAATGACTACAAAGAAGGAACATTTAAAAGAATAAACTTCTGCCTTATCAGTCCCAGCCCCAGTAAGGTGCTACACAGGCGTATTGCTGTTTGTATGAAGGACCACCAGTCCCATTTCTTGACCCACTTCTTCTGAAGGATTCATCAGCCTAAAGTCCTCAGTGTTGATGAATCACAGAGAGGATGTGCAGCGCTGTTCATAATGCCACTCAGGATTGTCTTCATTTTCTATTCCTCTACTACCTTCGGGGGCTACAGAGTGCATCCCATAACGGAGTCTGCCCTTTTCATTAGCTTGTTGATTCAGTGGGCTTCTCCTGAAGTGATGTTACCGGCCCACACAACATATATTTTTTATTAAAAATTACACACGACTGCCAATAGAAAGGTGGATGAGTGGTAATGGATTGAAGATGAGAGAACGTGCTGCCCAAAATTAAAATAGAAGGACTTTGGACAAGTGGCTCTCACGTTCTGTCATGACATGGAGGAAGATGTGTGTCAAAGGGGGGATTGACGGACTGCCTGATCCACGTTTATATGTGGTTGATAGAAACTGTGCTGGGCTCCAACTGCTGTATGCTGAGAACAAACATCTGACACAAATACACAGACGACATCTTTCAACATCTAAAACATCAGAGCACAGTCTGACCTTACAACACAGCAAGAAATTGGTGACACAGAAACAAGTGATGAAGAGCAGGAGATGAAGGAGAGCTGCACAGACCACCCGGTGAGTTAATTCCCTCAGAAGGTTGTTGTTTGCAGCAGAGAGCATCACTACAGCCACCTGGTTGTGGACTGGAAACCTTTTGTCATTTTAGTAAAAGACGCGAGTCACTAAATGAACACTGAATGAAATCAGTCATGGAAGAATGAGAAGAAGTTCAGGTTAAACGATGAGCAGATTAAAATAATTTAAACAAACTGGTAACAAGTCAGGCAGACTGGCCAGACTGGGGCTAAATTTAAAGGATCAAAAGGAAAGGCTGACAACTGCCATTGTCTGAGGTTTACGTCAGTGTCATACCCTAAACCACATTGTGTTAGGAATAAATAAACAAACAAACAAATAAATAAATAAACAAATAAAAATAAAAGTGTTGGCTCTGTGGCTAAGGATCTGCGCTGGTATCTGGACAGTTGCTGGTTCAAATCCTGTTACTGGCTGAACGGATCCGACTTTGTTGAGTTCTTGAGCAGGACTCTTAACCTGGAAATTGCTCCACAGGTGTTGTACTATGGCTGACCCTGCACTCTGACACCCAAAAGTTCATGTGAAAAGACAATTTCCCCTCAGAGATTAACAAAGTATATCAAATCAAAATCAAAAACTCAAGTCTTTAGGAAAAAGACACAGTTGGCAGGAATCCGACTTTCCTCACATACGTAAATTACTTTGCCGGATTGCCCAGGTGACATCCTGCCATTTCAAACCAACCAGCCCTCTCATGGCCGTGAGACTCCCTGACTGACATATTTAAACCAAACAGAGGAAGTAGCGAAACCGACTTACCATCAAAGTTAAAACAGTCAATCCAGTCGTGTGCTCGCCATCAAGGCTCCATTTTCTTTTTGTATCCAGTAGATTCAGAAACACCTCACAGGCTGCGTTGCCTTTTTTTTCTATCATACTCAAAACTTTTCTGTTCTTCTCAAATCTCTCGTTACATGAATCAATGTCGCTGATTTCATTTTCATCCAGGACCCTTGTGGTTCTCAGTCCCGGTAACAGCAGATGTACGTGGTTAAGGCCCGCTACAGCTTTGTCCCAGTTGTTCTGGATGAAGTCTCTAGCACCTTGTTGTGTACTGGCCATACTTGTGGATGGCCAATGTGACACCTGAAAAAACAAAAAGAAGAGAGAAGGACTGAGTTAACACAGCACAACGCGTAACTTTACGGGTTTTCTGTTTCAGGTCTTGGATTTCATTTTTTACTAACAGAGGAACTGCAAATCAGTGGCGGTTTTATAAAGAATCAGCAAGGCCTGCCTATTGATCTTAACATTGACGTTACTATTGACATTTTCTGTTTGGTTACTGATGTCCTCAAACGTTCCCAAAATGAGATCATTGAATACTTTTACACCCAAATACTTCCTGGAAGCATTTTAATCTAAAAATGGGAAGTTTGTTTCTGCATTGGCTACACACACTCGTCTACAAGAAGATATGGAGGAGAAAATGTCTACAGATGTTATGTGAACTCCAGGAAAATCTTAAAAACTCAGTGAAGCCGAGGATAGACTCGGCAGACAAGTCATGAAGTCTCAGGTTTGGTGTTTGTGATGAAGTAAAAGAGCTCAAAAACAGGCCCACCATTAACATTTCAACAATAGCTGGGCCACCCGTTTACTCCAAGTCACAGTCATCATGAGCAGAGCCATCTCAATATAAACCAAACTTGGACTGGGGGTCACTCTGCCACAGGGCCGACGCACACTCAGGCCAACTTGGAACTGTCAGTCAGCTGAACTTGCACATCTTTAGGGATCTGGGAGGAAAACTGGAAGAACTGGAGGAGAACTCAGGCAGACACGGGGAGAAAATGGCTGATTTCACAAACACAATGACAAGGCATGGGACTTCAACTCGGAGTGCAGAATCCATCAGGACTCACCAGTGTGCCACATTTAAATCAAGACAAACAGAAATAAAACACAAATTTGATTATCTTATTTAGATAAACAGTTTAAACTCTTTTATAATGACCCATTTTAACACTCAGGTTTGTAACATTTGTTGTCACAATGGCGTCAGTGAGCGCAGCGCAACAGGCACACACGAGTGACTCAAAGGAATCTGAAATTTAAATATCACACGACAGTGGAACTTTCATTTCTAAATCTCTGTGTGCTGTTGACATGATTTAATTAGACGGTCTTCTCATTTGCTTTTTAATTTATTTTTTAAGTGTCACCATTTTTACTTTCTCGTATAAGAGAATAGGGAAAGTATTGTAATCGTCCAAAAATTCAACCTTGAGATTTTGATGAATCCCGATGTTTTAGAAATCCATGAGTTAGAAAATATCATTTTTGGAATTAAGTCTTTGTGTGCACTTTCACTTCGGTCAACCAAATTCTGCAAACAAGTACTGGGTACAAAACATAGATTTCTATCAACTTTTTGAGCTATTTCCGCTAACCAGACGTGGTAGTTTTGTATTCATGTAGCTGCAGAGTCTGATTTATTCGACTTTACTTTTATAATAATTGTTCAATATACTGTATTATTAATTTGATTTGATTTGTTGTGGATGGCTCTTTAATGTACAATCCTTGTCTTTCAGTTTACTCCTCAAATATCCATCCCCATTTCTGAGCATACGAGAAAGTCGAGGGAGACCACTCGTGATTCTTTACTGTTGTTGTTTGTCAGAATCCCCTTTAAGAACAACCCTAACCCTTTGAAGTATTTCCTTGAATTATTATTCTCAGCATTTTCTGTTACATGAAATTATGTTATTTTCTGGGTTTTTCTCATTTTTATTACTATTTAATTTAATATTGTTTGTCTCTTTGTATCAGTATACTGCTGCTGGATTATGTGAATTTCCCCTTGGGATTAATTAGGTATCTATCTATTTATCTACAAATTTTTATTGCTGTTTTTATTGGGCCCACCATTGTTGTCGACAGCAGTTATGCCCACGACTAACCACGACGACAGACCCTGCTGCTTTACACAGTACAGTACAGTGCTGGATCTCTGAAGACCACACTAATAAAGAAGGTATAAGGAGGTGATGCCTTCAGTCGGACTTTGGACTCTAAACTGTCTGTGTGTGAGCGGCTCTTTGACTGACGTGTTTCTGACTCGGCCTGATTAATGGCCGTCACTTTGAGCTCCACAAAGAGTGCAGACGCTTCCTCTGCGCAGCCTTCAAGGTCCGCTCTTTAATGCGAACACAACTGAGCCCACCACAGTGAAATCAAACTCCACATTTGGCTGACAGCTTTCATTGCAGTCCTTCTGTCATCCATCACAACGTCTCCTGTGCTGTGGATCGCCTTTCACTGCCATCGCCTCATAATTGTGAACTGATGGACACTCCATTGACACCAAAATCACAAGGAGCTCCCTTGTTTGTAAGCTAAAGCGTGCAGGAGTTTAAGTAACAGACGCGAGTCCCAATATCCCATTCTATAATTCCAGCTCTGATCTGTGTTTTGTCAGCCATTTTCAAATTGTCTAGTTTCCCCTTTTTCATTATCAATGATGTTTGCCACTTCACCTGGACACGTCAGTGTTGGTTCAGATGATGACAACAGCAGGGTGAAGACTATTTAAAAAGTATGGATGGATGGATAAAAACCGTCACTTTATGACACGTTTATAACTTGATGAAGGCTCACTGCAGGCTGAACGTTTGCAGGCCTGAGGCAGGAGACTGACGTGGATTTTCAGAGATGTGTGGAGTCCAAGTGTCCTCTATAAAGCTTCCATTTTTTGTGTCCTTAACATGTACTTGTGCCACGATGTCACAGCAACTGCTTGTTACGCTCATTTCATGAAGAATTCAGCAGGGCTTTGATGTGTTTCTCACTGTTCTTTGGTATGAAGTTTAAGTTATAAGGCCTGTACTAAAAAACAAAATCCAAATAATATGTCAACACAAACTACAACCTCCTAAATTAAAACTCTAGACTCCTCTGTCCACCCATTAAATTTCAACCAACTTGAGAATGAAAAGGGTTACAAAAATCACAAGAAATGGAGAAAGTGCTGTGCTGTCAAAGTCCATTGAAGCTGATATGACACCTTGGACCACTGAAGGGTGGAGAGGATGAGTCGGACAGTTGATGTAACTGTAGATATTTCAGAGTTATTGATTTGTCAGAATGATAATTAATATTTAGAATCAACAGCAGGAACTGACACAAATGAAACAGGGACGGAGTCTGGGACATTAAATGTTAAAACTGCTGGCCATTGGGACCTGAGAACAATTATGATGAGGACAGGCCATTGAGCTCAACAAGCTCACCGATCCCATTCACCTCATTCCTCTAAAAATAATAACATATAATAATAATAATAATAATAATAATAATAATAATAATAATAATAATAATAAATGTATATAGCGCCTTTGTCATGCTCAGAATGACATCCAGTCCAGTGCTGCAGGCCCTCCAAGTAGTTTGATGGTCACTTAGTCCGAATCTCTTTGTGTTGAGATGAATGTTCTACCTTTTGTATGAATTTTGCCCTTAGGTGTCTGGCTGTATCATTATAATCCCATCAACTCTTCATCTCCATTTACTTCGGCTCCTTCAGTCCTTCCTCCTCACCAACTCTGGACAGCCTGAATCAGCCCAGTCTCTATCTGTGGACTTTCTCTGGTGCTGCTGTGTCTTATTTTATAATTTGGAGACCAAAACCAAACACAACACTCCAGATGAGGCCTCACTAGTGTATTATACATGTGTACACACACACACACACACACAATCTCTGTGTATCACACTAAAACAACAAGTAAACGGTTTGTCACTCTGTCCATATCACTCTGTACTCATCAAGCTGTTACTTTTAAAATGACTTTACATGCCAGTCCTTGACGCCATTTCTGCTTACCACTTGGCACAAACAGACCTGACATTTTGTTCACTTAATTGCATTTCTGAGCTGCCGTTCACACATCTTCTCCTATTTTCTGTTGCTGTCGCCCCTCAGATGTTCAGTATGTTTTTGTTTTTGTTGCTGTTGTTGCTTTCTCTTGTATTTTACGTCTAGAATAAGTGAAGTTCGTGCACACACTTTCAAGGAGCTTCTTCCAGTGCTGGGCCACAAGGTGAGGACAAGGCCTTGGCTGGCAGCCCCGGGTGCAGGGCAGGAAGCAGCAGTGGACAGGACCCCTCAGAGCTGGTCACACACCACACACACACACACTTTTGGGTCACAAGAACATGAGACTTGTTCACGGTTTAATCTGCACCCCTCGAAACACCACAGAAGGGACAGACCGTGTCATGTAATATTTCTGTTCCCTCCAACCTCTCCTAAGGCCGCTCTTTGATTTTATTTCCTATTACTAACCGCACTTCTTCATGACTTCTTCAAGGTTGTGGTGGTGAAGCAAACCTGAGTAGAAAACGGATTAAAACTATTGAATGGTTCTGTAGATCCCTTTGTAGCGAGAGATGAGGGCACATCATACCGTGATCAATCCAGTAGCTGAAAGCGGCTTTTGTATTTTCAACATTTTCTTACAACGACATGAACAGCCTGATGCAGTGACGTCATATCGGGGGAATCCTCACATGAAACCCTGAGAAGCACCAGCACTCAGTATGCTAAGAAACACTGCAATATACTCGAGTTGAAACTGAAGAGCAGCGCTCAGAAAACAAAGAAATGGAGAATGTGCAGAGGTTAGGGTGCAGGTATGGGCACTGAAGCCACGACACCTGAACTGTGAAACAGTTCAGAGTCTCAAAATGGGACAGCACTTACAAATCAAGCACATCATGAATCCTTCATTCTCAAGGATGCTGACCTCCACATTCCCTATCATTACAATTCTGGAACTTTTCTACAACTTTCTCGACCTTAAATTTTTATTTTTTTGAAGAAGACAATGACATTACTTTGGTACAAACATCAAGTCTTATTGCACATCAATCAAATAACCGCCATGCACTCTGACAGCAGCTTGTACATAATGATATGTCACGTGAAGATGAGCTGCCACACATTCACTCGAGGTGACTTGGTGGTTGGTGGGCAGCAGCCAGGATATTGGAGGAGAGTGGGGAGGCAGGAAATGCAGTCACTTCTGTCCTCTCTGGACTAGCATGGGGCTTGTTCTGTCCAGGAGCGGTCACTTGTCACCTCGACTCCCTCCCAGGACCTTTGTGCACCTCCTTGATCTCCTTTGTTTAATTGACATTCACGGTCAGTCAGTTTATTGTTCTTACACCAGCCCACTAGATGTTTAACTGTAAGCCGTCTTGTCATCGTCACTGATGAGGCCCATCACTGTTGTTTTGTCCTCAAACTTAATGGTGAGGTTTATGGTGTACCTGGTACATCATTCATGGGTCATTAGGGGTGACGAGTACTGGAAGACTGGACACAACCTTGGGAGATCCCAGCACTCAGAAGTATGGCATTTGATGGATTCTGTCCAACTCTCCCTAACTGGGGTCTGTCTGTTTGTCTGGAGGTCAAATATCCAGTGGCAGAGGGGGGTTTCCAATGAGTCTAGAAGTGAAAAGAAGCAATCACGAGCGTGGAACTGTTCTACCTCATTATCGGACAACACAGTAACACTGTCCTATGCTGCTCTCCTCTGGTTAACACTACAGGCTGCTGACGACACATTCCCTAAATCCTCTTCTGCACTGTCGCTCCACTCACACATTCCCTCAACTCCATGATGATTCTCGCTGCTCTTCAGTCTTGTGATTTCGAAAATAATGATGAATAAATAGAAATCTTTTAAGATGTCTCACAACCAAAATCTCCCACCCTAATTGTTAATCAGTGGTCTCTTAAACTGTTTTCATAAGGATTTTTAACAGGACAACAAATAACATCTTTAGGACAAGACAATTAAACATTTTATTGTAGAAATGTATCATCTGTACTAAAGGGCCTGTTTATTGCAGGATTTTAATGACCACATGATTATCTTAAAAGCAAAATGAATACACACCGCACTCGTGGGCTTTTTGTGTTTAGTGCGATAAAGCGACTGAAACGCTTCAATGTGTGTCGAGCTCACGGCTGCTATGATATCTGTGAACCACCAGATGTCGCTGTTTAAGGAGCTCTGATGTCTTTATCCTGCACAATCAGAAAGAAACTTCACAAAATGTAAAGCGCCGCGCTAAACTCGGCAGGTCGTCTCCTTGTCGTAAATATTGTTGTGTTTTATTATTCCTACCATTTAAGAATAAAAGGCGAGCCCAGTGCCGATCTACTATTAGAACGAAAGACAAAAGAACTTTCTGAGCCCTTTTGTTAAACGCGATGCTGCTTTTCGTCACACAGCTTCCGTGATGTCTTTATGTTGATGATGACCACGTATGATTTTACAACACAAAAAAAAAAAAACATACAAACGCGTCATGAAGTCACGAATTACCTGTCTGTCTGCACGACCCCTTAATCCAGAGGTCCCCCTGCTCCTCTGCCCAGACGATGCCCGACTGGTGCAGTGAGGTGCCCATAATGTGCCCCCAATTTTTATCATAAATGCCCAGAGTCTTAAATAAGGAGCAGCTTCAAAATGACCCGGAAATCTTCAGGTTTTATTTGTCATTTGCCAGGCGTGATTTTGTTTTTATTCTGAACTTCATTATTCATTAACAGACTCGCACAGATGCGTCATTATTAATCTGAAAGAGAGACGAGGCACACGATTAAAAGTGGGATAAAACAAATAAAAGTGCCACCACCCGGAAAGGTGGAAAAATGATCCGAGTGATCGACAACTTAATAACCGATGCCACCTTTACAGGACGCCCTCGGCTCATCCAAAAAGTTGTGACTTAAAGTTAAACTTGGACGGCGAGTAACGGGACCCACAGGGTGGCTTTAAACGGGTCACTTCATCCGCCTGTGCTCAGATTATAAAGTATATATATATATATATATATATATATATATATATATATATATATATATATATATATATATATATATATATATATATATATATATATATGTGTGTGTGTATGTATGTAAAGAGATAAAATGAAGAAGTTTGCATTAATGATGACGGTAATTGTGTAGAGGCCCCAAAACTGTACTCGGTGAAAGGCGCTATACTGACATTCACTGAACTGAACTGCGCTAAAGTGGCGGACGTCAGGCTCACTTTGCTGTGTCGTTTATGTCTCACCTGCTGTCTAGAATGACATCAATGGCGGATGAGCCGCCGCACTTTGTATTTGAATTAAACCCGCAATTTTAATTTCTGTACTTTTTTTACCATCGTGATTGACAGTCGCCCCTCGTCTTTGTTTTATTCGTTTTACTTCTTTAATAATCCGCTCAGATCTTCGCAGTCCTGCGTGTCGACTCGTCGGTTCACTAAATGCACAAATTTAGTAGTTTTGTGTTTTCTGAAGTTTACGGAAGTAGAAAGAGTGGCTTACCTGTAGCGGCCGAGTTTAAGTGCAGTTCCGTCGCCGTAGTTTAAATCTCACGAATACGCTGACGATGAGAGGACCTCCATAAACGACCTAAAAGACGGCGATTGATGTTTTTCTGTCTCCGGCTGAAGGGCCCTCGCCCTCATGAAAGTGAGCCCCGCTGACTGACTGACTGACTCGCTTTCTATTTCGCAGGAAACAAACGTCGATCAGGAGGACGCCTCCACTAGCCAGCTGTGTGTCTTTGTCATTTAGTTAGTAGGACCGCCAATATCGGCCGAGTCCGTTAAGCAGGACCTGCCGACTGAATGACCGGCGCCGTCTCATTTGAACTTTACGGGCCGGGGGTCTCCAGCAGCACCGAATAGAAAGTGAAAAGAGAACGAGCGGCGCTTTTCATGAGACCCTGCTAATACGTGGCTATCACCTTTTCACTGCCCAATTATGAACGTAAAAACAGAGGAATTGCAATGGGCTCTCACACCGAGTCAATGGGCTTTACTGGGACAGAGAGTCAGATCACCAAGGGATGCTGGCAAAGAGGACTTTTAAACGTTTAGTAAGAAGTTCTAATTCTAAAACCATCGCTAGATTCAGTGCCCAAGTGCCTGCCATGATGAGTGGCGGCCTGTTCAGGGTTGGTTTCCGCCCCAAGCCCATTGTGCCCCCTGCTGGTACTGACAGGAAAGATGGCTTAGCTGAGGTCCTCTGCACAGGTGACAGAAGTCCACAGGTCGTTACTTAAGTTAAAGCAAAAATATACAATAGCAAAAATACACCAGTAAAAGTAACCTGTCCAGTCTGGTGTTTAGTGTGAACATTAACTGAAGCTCCCGACCTGAATCTGCAGGATTTTATGCATTGTGCTGCTGCCACTTGATTGGCTAACGCGATAATCACTTTCGGATGTGATGAAACAGTGCAGCCATATTCAGGTGTGACCTGTTTGCATTTCTAATTAGACAGTAAAGTTTACTTACTTTAGATATTCATTCAGATGTGCAGTGCGACGTGACGCTGGGTGCTGTGCAGTCTCGTCTGTGCCTTTGCTAGGGTGGTGTGAGTGTCATCAGGCAGTCCTCCTCACCTCCTGTTAACTCAGTGTGTCAGCACGCTGTTTAGTCTCTCCATCCATCCATCCATCATCTTAACCTGCTTATTCAGGCTCACGATCACAGCAAACACTGGGCACATAGTAAGAACAGGGCGCCAGTTTAGCACCACCAGTCCGTCTAACTGGTATGTCTTTAAACTGTGGTTGGAACCCACCAGAGACTGGGAGAACATGCAGACTCCACACTGGAGCACCAGAGGCTTGAACTGAAGACAATTATCAACATTCAGGAGAGGAGGACACTTCTGAGGTGCATCACTGCCAGTGGAAACGCTTAGTGAAGGTGACGGGTGCAGCACAAGGACATGAAGATTTCTGAAAGGACAGAAAGAAAGGCCACTTAACTCAGTCTCTTGACTCCAGGCCAGTAAAGGGAGGTTAAAAATTAATCAATCAATGCAGCGTATATATTGTCTCTGAAATAAGTTTTTTTCTTTAATAATATTTTCTTAAAGGAGCTCCACTATTAACAATATTTTATAAAATGAGGTACAAATATTTTAACATACCCAGTATAAAACTCAAGTATTCAAGTTAAAAGAAAAAATCTTATTCCTAAAAAAATGTATGCATAAGTTGTAAATTATGGGGTGGCACAGTGGTAGGGCTCCCTGTGTAGAGTTTCAATGCTCTCCCCGTGTCTGTGTGGGTTTTCTCTGGGTGCCCCCCTTACCTCCAACAGTCTAAATACATGCAGGTTAGGTGGTGTGTGTGCGTGTGTGTGTGTGTGTGTTCACACCCTCACGATGGACTACCGGTGGCCTGTCCTCTGTGTTTCTTCCTGCACTGTGTCCTATTCTAGCTGGGATGGGCTCCGGCATAAAGTGAACACCACCCTGTCCTGGACTAAGCGGGTTAGAAAATGACTGTAATATTTATTTGTCAACAAAATGTCAATTTGGTGTTAAGATATGTCATTGAAATGTATTATTGTTATCAGGCATTTTAGACACCTACTTTGTGTCAAAAGGAAACCACAGAAAAAAGGGACCTCACTTGTGTTTTGCTTTGTTTTAGTTTAGAGTAGAATATCGAGAACGGATGTCGTGGATGTAAGAGCTGTGATAATTAAAGTTCCGCTGCATATTTCAACAATCGTCTCGCCATCAGTGACGTGCAGTGAGGTTCATGGCTGGTGACTCCTTCAGAGTGACATTTACAAATAGATGAACCCCAAAGAGCAGCTCATTCACTATTCACTTGGCAGCCTGCACATTGACTGCTGGTTATGTTTCATATCTCATCTCATTCTTTACACACAGGGAAGAGAGAGAGAGAAAGAGCGTTCTAAATTTCTGTTTCAATTTCACAATTCAAACTCATTCAATAAAAATGAAAGTACAGAGTGGTGTACAAAAATCTGATTTCAATTTTGACCTTAATTGAAATATTTAGTTGTTTTCAAAGCTATTCATTCTGATACTTTAATCAATTTTAATACAGACTGTTCAACAGGATAACAAGAAAAACAAAAGAATATTTTATTTAAGGTCAAAATGAAGTTTTTGAATATTGGATTGTTTTTTCTTAGTCTGATCCATTTTTATAAAGTTGAAACTCGTTTATGGTCTTACCTTAATTTTTAAATGAAGTCCATGCCTGTCCTTCTCCATGATAATCTCCCTCACTTTCTTGTAAAGGTCCTCCTTATTTCCCTTCAGTTTTAAAAGTCTCTCCGCCTCAATGGAGATCATTGCCGAGAAGAAGAGCAGTGACGAGCACCTGGTGGGTTCACATGCGCCCCCTTCAGGGCACCACGGTACTGTCTGCCTAACCTTGTGACTTCTCACTGCGGCTTTATGTCCGATCAGCAAGACTAAATATGTCACACGTTCATTAAAAATATTAGCCAGACAGTGGAAAGTCAGGGTGTGTCATAAACGTGACTGCAAAGCTTCTACTGACAACATAAAGAGAGACAGCAACATGCATGTGCCAATCACAGGCATCAACCCTTTGTGTGAGGAGAGCGCAGTCAGAGGGGGCTCGTCGCTCCTGCGCCTTGCATTTCTCCCAAGCATTTGAACAGGACATGCGCCAATTGAGCCATTTTGACTATAAAAATGATCAAAATTATTGTAATTATACAGAAAACAAATTTATAGCACAGAGCAGTGAACTCAATTATTTTATGCTATCATTGTTAGTTTTCTGCGGTGGGTTGGCACCCTGCCCGGGATTGGATTCCTGCCTTGTGCCCTGTGTTGGCTGGGATTGGCTCCAGCAGACCCCCGAGACCCTGTGTTCGGATTCAGTGGGTTGGACAATGGATGGATTATTAGTTTTTTTTTTTTTACTTTTCATGATGACAGGTGCGGCTCTGCATGCATTCTCACCTGCCTCCCCTGACCGCATGTGCCTGCTCCTCATCACTTAATTTTGCTCAAGGTGTGAAAACAAGACATGGTGTCAGAATAGAGGACAGTCATGGATTTTGCTGGAGTTCTCCCGTCACGAATTGACTGGGATTCTCTTAACCTGCCGGGACAATGGAAAAAGTTCCGACAACACGTGGAGCTGATGTTTTCTGTCCCGCTAAAAGGCAAAGACGATAGTGAAAATGCAGCTACTTGTTCCTGTGGACTGGTGGGACAAAAGGAAGACACATTTTCAACACATGGAGGAAGCCAAGGTACCGAAAACGTATTTATGACCGCTTTGAGGCATATGACGTGCCTAAGATGAATACAATATTCGTTAGATACAAGATTAATGAGAAGACGCAGGGGATAAACGAGACTTTTGATTACTTTGTAATGGAGTTAAAATTGCTGGTGAAGGACTGTGGTTATGTAAATGAAGATGGTCAGGGACAGAAGAGTCAGCGAAGGTGCGAGAGGAACTTTTAAGCGGCGGATCTGAGTGAACATTAAACAAAGCCGTGGACATCGCAAGATCGGACAAGACGAGAGCACAAGCACAGATGAGAATCTCCGATGCTGGCACCCTGAGTATTAGGGCCAAACAGGCCATAAATCAAATATTTTTGAATTAAAACTATTGGTTTACATATGAACACTATTGGTTTATGAATAATTACTATCGGTTAGCGTGCATACTTGATTGGTTTGCGTGCGTACAATACTGGTTTCATTCAAATGAGCTGTATTGGTTCGTGTCCGTATATTATCGGTTTGTGCATGAATTATATATTCTTATGCTTAGCACTGGTTTGCATGTGAACTATATTGATTCGCATGTGTATATCACTGGTTCCAAAATGTTTATGATTGGTTTGTGGGTGAACTGCATCGCTTTACGCTCGCATGTTATCGGTTTGCCTAGGAACAATATTGGCTTGAGTTCTGTGTCGGGCTAACAATGGATTTGTGTATGCACTATATTGGTTTCATTACACTGCTTTTATGTGGGTAACCTGTGCCTGAACTCTATTGGTTGTGTGTCTGTACTATGTCGATTTCTCATACAAAACATACTGGTTATGCGTACACACCCATTGCAACTCTGTGTCTGATCTCTAGGGATGGGAATACCACAGTAATCGATACTTCGATACTCCAACTGTACTCGTTTGTATCAAGTACCATTCAAAAATATCAGTTGCTACTATTTTTTCCATAGGATACGGTAGCAAGGATCTTGCAAAAGGCTTAGAATGTATTACTGTAACACACTTTCCGTGCTCCCAAACTGAAATGAGACGACGCGCTGTGAAGCAACAGCGCCATAAAGCCGCCCCTCGCACAAGCGCAGACTGTACGCCAATGCCAGACCGAGAGCTTAGTTGTATGCGGCTGCTTTTTACAGTTGGAAAAGAATGCAGTGGCCCGATGCAATATTTGTGAGAAGAATCAGCAGTCCAGTGGCAAAAGAAGGAGCCCACTTAAACAGCATGTGAGCTTTTAACTGTTTAACAGAAAGACGTTTGTAAAACGTCAAAGTGATGGAAATCTGAAGCCTGGCGATTCAGCTGCAATCTGTGCCTGATAACGGAGGGTGCAGGAGAGTTTTTAAAGATGCACAATATGTTACTCACAATATGTAACTCTTCTGCTAGCAGGATTTTGTAGATAGGAATTTACTGATGACTTAGTTGAGTAAAATAGTTTACCGTTTATCACTCATTAATATTTATGAAACGTAAAGCTCGTTGTTAGCATAACGGAGGACACATAATAGTGAAGCATCACCGTCAGAGCATTTTGTCACGAGTTCTGTCCATTTTGTTTTGCTAACTAAAACAGAAAGGTACAGTACAACGAATATACATAAATAAGAAGGTTAAAGAGTCTTAACACTACGCAAAATACTTACTAGCTGTGCCTAATTTGAAGATTTCCAAAAAATACGTGTCTGAGTAAATGTTAATAAGTCTATTAATTATTTTGCAACTTTAGTGGATTTAAAAGTATTGTACTTGCATTAGTAGCAGCATCTAGCGTAATAAAATATAATGTTTCTGTTTAATTTTGTATTGTGCTCCTGTTTCCTCCACAGTCCAAAGACACACAGTTTAGGTGTTAAATTGGCCCCTGGTGTGTGTGTGTGTTCACCATGTGATGACCATGTGATGGGCTCTCAACCTGATGTTCCTGCATTGGACCTGCAGGGGCAAAATAGGGTTAAGTGTAAAAATGTCAGCATTATTTTTTCTAAATACAAATTTGAAACTTAACTAAATGTAAAGCTAATATGACACATTTTTTCTCGATAAAACAGAAGGGCAGAATATAATAGAAAATGCAAATGTGGGAATATATATTTTTTTTTTTTGTAAATGTTAGTGTTCTAAGGGGATCCATTTAAG
>NW_024384870.1:0-12500 GCF_016835505.1 Polypterus senegalus
AAAAAAAAAAGGGGGGGCCCCCCGGTTCCCCACATTGGAGAAAAATTTGGGTTTTTTCAAAGACGGAAGCCTTGATAAAAGCATGGTTTTGTGCACACTGAAAAGCAAGCAAAATTAGATGCATTACAGAAAGCCGGACTTTGTGGCTCTTACTGGGGATCATTGGACTTCCGTGACCGTTAGTAATTCTAATTACAAAATGTTCAATGATTACACTGTTTTAGCCTAAAGTACAAAATCCATTCTGAAAATGTACTTAAAATACCACTTTATTTTTAAGTCTGCTCAATTTTAGCCAGGGATGATATTTTGTTTCTGTTTTGATTTGAAATGCAGTTTAAAAACATTTTTTTCAGAAATTAAAAGAGCTTGAGTTTACAATATTCATGTCCATGTCTATTATTTGATTCTGTCGCTAAAAACCTTTTAAATTAAAAAATAAAAAATTTTACGATTTGGGGCAAATTTTCATGTGTGAATACATACGATTAATCAAGATTAATTATTACACAGCCTCTAATTAATTAGATTAATTTTTTAATGAGTCCCACCCCAATATATATATGTAGATATATATATATGCGTGTGTGTGTGTATGTGTATATATATATATATATATATATATATATATATATATATATTATCTATACTAATAAAATCAAAGCCCTCACTGACTCACTCACTGACTGACTGACTGACTCATCACTAATTCTCCAACTTCCCGTGTGGGTGGAAGGCTGAAATTTGGCAGGCTCATTCCTTACAGCTTCCTTACAAAAGTTGGGCAGGTTTCATTTCAGAAATTCTACGCGTAATGGTCATAACTGGAAGGTATTTTCTCCATTTACTGTAATAGAGTTCAGCCAGTTCCGTGGGGGCGGAGTTTCGAGTGTGACATCATCACGCCTCACACGTAATCACATTGAACTGACTGTCAACGACTCGTAGAAAACCAGGAAGAGCTCCAAAACGCGCGGAACAAAAAATGCATTATACAATTGAGAAGGCAGCTAAAACAATAAGAAGAGAGCGAGTGACATATACTACCATATTAATGAGTGCTGCTACTTCGGAAAGAAAGGTGTAAACCTAAACATTAAATTAAGTTAATAGACAGGGTGCCGCTGGTGTTTCTCATGCCCACGGGTAATGCGGGATACAAGTTTAATGAGAGGACGCAGGATATAAACGAGAGTTTTGATCACTTTGTAACTAAGTTAAAATTGCAGGTAAAGGGGTGTGCTTATGCAAATTCCGAGACTGTGTTTGTGGGGATTGACAGTTAACGCGGTTGGGGAGTCACGCCATCATATCCCTCCCATTTACCTCATTTCGCTCTGAGCTGAGCTCCGCTAACGGCGGCTTCGAAGCAACTTCATCACACTCCCACCAAATACTCACAGAAAAATCCACAAGTTAATACACACGCTGTCTCTAGTGTTTCTCCACACTCAATGTATTCCTCGCTTTATACCCTAATCTCCCATTTCCAATTCAGATACCTCCAATTTCCAGTAAGGCTCAGCTGCGCGATGACAAGTAATAAGTCTCAAGGACAGACCCTACAAAACGATGCCATTGATTTCAGGCAAGATTGCTTTTCTCCTGGACAACTATACTTGCATTCTTAAAAGTGAGCTTTGCGAGCTTCATCATATTACAACCGGAGTTCAGCCAGAAACTTTTAAGTACCGGGTCTTAGATAACATTAAATTAAGCCGTAGACATCATAATATCACACAAGATGGCAGCTCACGAGAACTTATTGAACGCGGTACAAGTGATCACTTCCATGCATCAAACCTGTTCAAAAACGCATTACACAATTTACAAGGTAATGGCTTTCTATGGCGCGCTTATAAAGCAGCGGAGAGGCTGTGTGAAGGCAGCTACACAGAAAAGCAGAGCGTACACTCTGAATGTATTGCTGGCATCACCGTTATACCCTCTGATCTCCCATTTGAATTGAAATGCCTCAAATTTCAGTAAGGCTCTGCTTCAGCGATGACAAGTAATAAGTCTCAGGGACAGACCCTGCAAAAGGTTGCCATTGATTTGAGGCAACATTGCTTTCCTCCTGACAAAACTATACTGCTGTATTCTCTAAAGTTATATATATATATATATATATATATATATATATATATATATATATATATACACCTCGATCTACAATACTGTCAAATAAACGACCCACACCATAGCGCAACATGAGGCTTCACCTTTAGCGCTGACGCCTTCGGTTCGATTCAAGGAGTGGGTGCAGTGCGGTGTACTGCCTGATGATCCCAGAATTAGGGCTACGGCACGTGCGCTGACCACTGTTTGCATTTGATAGTAAAACTATTTCAATATACTCAATATATATATATATCAGCACTTAATGATTCATTTTACTCGCAACCCCTGTTTAGGAAGTAGTATGAAAAATATGAGGTTAACGAGAAACCAGATCACCAATTTAAGCTTTAGGAATCATAGATACTTTATTCGACATCAATGATTGTTTTGGTAAAGCCATACTCGGTGTAATCCTCCTTCCATGTTATAATATTTCCGACTAGCCAAGATTAAATGAACGGAAAAAAAGTAAGCGCTGCTTAGGGTGACGAGGCAGGCAGGCTTACAGCTCAATAGCTCAATTTGGATATACTACAGTAGGTTCTATTTAGTCGCCAGAAATATCTTTTGGTAGGAATGGAAGTTGGATTTAGTTTTAAATTTCTATGGTGAAGAAAAATTTATGCAATGATGATTAAATTTAACTTTCATTCCTACTAAACATATTTCTGTCGACCAAATAAAAATTACTTATATTTAAAATTTAAATAGAACTTGAACAAATACGATAGTTCATAATACCCACGCAGCACTAAGTGCACGTAGTAAGATTACGCAGTCATCCGTTTTAACAGCAGCATATTGCACTGATACGAAATAGCCTGCCCATTTAATTATTTAAGAATGGATAGATAAATTAAAATTTTGTACAAATAATGTTTTAAATTTTTCTTCCTCAGTGGATTCTGGCACCCCCAGCAACAGCTCCTCGCACCCCAAAGGAGATATGTATAGATACAGATATATAGATAGATAGATAGATATAGGTGTATGTAAATGTGTGTCTGTATATATGTGTGTGTGTGTATATATATATATATATATATATATATATATGTGTATATATATGTATATATATGTATATATATATATATATGTATATATATATGTATATGTATATATATATACAGTATATATATAAAGCCAGCAACACTCATGACAATGACAAAACAATTACATTGTCAATCATGTTACATTATTATTATTAAAATGTTTCCTTTTCTTTTCATTACTTCTTTAACACACTACTTCTCTGCTGCAATGCGTATATTTACTATATATGCATATGTATATATGTGTATATGTATATATATTTAAATATATATGTTTATATATGAATATATATGTATATATACTGTATATATGTATGTGTGTGTTGTGTATGTGTGTGTCTGTGTCTATATATATGACAGCAAAACTCATATCAGTGACAAAACAATTACATTAACAATCATCTTAATGCTATTTTTAAAATGTTTCCTTTTCTTTTCATAACTTTTAACACACTACTTCTCTCACTGCCTCTGAGCTGGTATTCTGCTAGTATATATATATATATATATATATATATATATATATATATATATATACATATATATATATACATATATATATATATACATATATATATATATATATATATATATATATATATATGTATACACGTACTAGCAAAATACCACCATACTCAAATACTCACTCACTCACTCGCTCACTCACTCATCACTAATTCTCCAACTTCCCGTGTGGGTGGAAAGCTGAAATTTGGC
The DNA here is from genome assembly GCF_016835505.1 of Polypterus senegalus. Taxonomy (NCBI): domain Eukaryota; kingdom Metazoa; phylum Chordata; class Cladistia; order Polypteriformes; family Polypteridae; genus Polypterus; species Polypterus senegalus. Next base: position 3,891 of record NW_024384870.1, read on the forward strand.
AGGTTCATTCCTTACAGCTTCCTTACAAAAGTTGGGCAGGTTTTATATCGAAATTCGCGCGTAATGGTCATAACTGAAAGCTGTTTTCTCCATTTACTATAATGGAGATGAGCTTGAATGCCGTGGGTGAGTTTGGTGTGACATCATCACGCTCCCCGTAATCACGCGAGTACATAGAAAACAAGGAAGACCTCCAAAAAGCGCTGAAGAAAACATGCATTATATAATTGAGAAGGCAGCGAAACAATAAGAAGCGAGTGAGTGACATATACAACCATGTTCATGAGTTCTGCTACTTCGGAAACAAAGCACGATGTAAACCTACACTTTAAATTAAGTTCATAGACAGGCTGCCGCTGGCATTTGTAATTCAGTGCCTGCCCGTATAAGGCCGTCCGTCAGCGGCAATCCAATAGCAAACTCCCACTAAATATTCACGGGTGAAGGACTGTGTTTATGAAGAGGAAGATGAGATGGTCAGGGTGGTGTTTGACACAAACTCAGCGAAACTGCGAGAGAAAGTTTTAAGTGCCAGGACTAAGGTAACATTAAATACAGCCACGGACATAGCACGAGATGGCACCAGCGGTACACTGAGCGGCTCACGTGAACTGACGCAGTGCACAGATAAAAGGAAACAGTTCCAAAGAGCGCTGAACAAAAACCGAATTACACAATTGAAAAGGCAGCAAAAATGAAGCGCCTGATAAGCATATTCATAAATCCAGCTACTGCAGAAACAAAGCACACGTGGAAAAAGTCAATGTCCTGCTAAAGGAAGACAGTGTAAAAAAAAAACCCGTGCATGCAGTGTGTCAGGTCTCAGATAAAGAAGAAGACGAGCTGTTTATTGATGCAGTAAGAAACGAATCGATGAATGAAACCTGTCATCTTTACAACGATTGACAAACACGGAATGTAACTTGAACACAACACATCCTACAAATACGAGCCTGATTGAAAGAAATAATGATAATCAAATCCTTGATGACAGCAACACTCAGTAACACTCACAAAACAAATACTGTATATTGACAGTCATGTTACGCTATTTTTAAAATGTTCCCTTTTCTTTTCTAGCTTTTTAACACACTACTTCTCAGCTGATCACGGGTATATATATATGTATATATATATCCCGATCTACATACTCGAATAATGGATACTTTATTCGCCATCAATGATTGTTTTGGTAAAGCCATACTCAGTGTATTCATTAGATGAACGGTAAAAAAGTAAGAGCAAGGGGGAGGATGAGCTGTAAGGCGTCAACTCTATCTGAATTGCGCGATCACATTTCAAAAATATATCTTTTCAAGTTCTATTTATTCCATATTTGTCAAACTCAAGGGCCACGGGCCACATCCGGCCCGGCGTTTAATTATATCCGCCCGAGATCATTTTATATACTGTATTATTGTTATTAATGGCCCGGGTATATGATGGTAACGCAAACTACAGATCCCATAAAGCAGCGCTTCAGCTGCCTTGCCGTAACACTTACCGCTTAATCAAGTCTAGCTTATGATGCTGCAAGTTATCATGTAAGCTAGCTCACACCATGCTGGAGAGAAAAGTTAATTCTGTAAATAGAGCCTTTAAAATCGATGGGAGGCTGAGTATATGTTTACTGAACCCGTGTGTCTCATTTGTGGAGCTAATGTGGCTGTAATTACAGAATTTAATCTAAGACGGCACTATGAGACAAAACATCAGGGTAACCTGAATGCAATGCAGAAGATACAGAAAGCAGAAGAATTAAATAAGAATCTGACACTTAAGCGGATCGTCTTTACCCGTGCACAATTACAAAGTGATTTCAAGTGAAGCTGCTTTTATGGGAGACACAAATGCACCAGTGCACTTTGCCCCACTTTCCCTGTTGCCAAGTAAGGTTAAACCAAGTCGTCACTACGGTGTTCCCAAACACGCGACTTTGCTGATAAACTGAGCGCGACTGCGCACTGAGTTTGCACGACGCTTTGGTGACTTTGAAGAACAAAAAAAGTCCGTCTACATGTGGCTCAAACCTTGTGCATGTTTGGTAGCACATATCTGTGTGAGAAGCTCTTCTCAGTGATAAAGACTAACAAAAGAGCACACAGGAGTCGCCTCACTGATGAGCACCTGCAATCCATCCTGAGAATCTCCACAACACAGAACCTAACACCAAACATAAACAAACTTGTTGCCAAAAAAAGATGCCAGGCGTGCAGCTCTAAAATGACATATGAGCAAAGACAACTGAATGATTTGATTTGTTATTGCTGAAAGGAACACATTTTATTTATATTTCCAGGTTTTGTTATGCAGCATGTTCATATTTGAATTTGTATAATTTTGACAGGATATATTTTTATGGAGAGCAAAATCTTTGGGATATTTAAAATCTAAGTTTATTTTTATATAAAATTACATAAGAGTAAAGAAATTTGAATGTTTGTTCTTTTAATGTTTACTTTATTTCTAACTTGTATAATTTAGACAGGATATATTTTTATGGAGAGCAAAATATTATAAGTTGTTTAAGGTTTGAGTTGATTTATTCAGGAATAATATTCCTGTCTGTTTTTACCATTCCTACCAAAGATATTTCTGTCGACTAAATAAAAATTCCTTCTATTTTAAAATTTAAATAGAACTTGAACAAATCGATAGTTCATAATATCCACGCAGACTTGCAACGTGAAGAAGCGGGAGTTATCCATTTTAACAAGCAGCGTATTGCACTGATCTGAAATAGCTGTGTGTGTATATATGTAGATATGTATGTATATGTATATATATGTTTATATATGTGTGTGTGTATGTATATATATATGTATTTGTGTGTGTATGTATGTATGTGTGTATGTATATGTATGTGTATATATGTAGATATTGTAACAAGAGGAGACCAGAGACGTAGAAAGGTTTGGGGCAGCCACCCGTTTAATTCGGTTTCCCGGCTGCAAAAGTCTTTGAGGCATAATTAAACAGTTGTTACACAACAGAGTCCAAAACAGAACTGCCTGCCTAAGCAAAGGCAGTGAGCTTTATAGCACAGAGGGCGGAAATGATGTCGCCCCTCTGGGCCGGAACTGGAAGTGACATCATCCTTGGGGCCGGAACGGAAGTGACCTCATTCTTGGGGCCGGAACCGAAGTGATGTGTCCTTCCTGGAAATGGCGGCTCCTGGTGGGATTTCCCGGGTAAGACCTGCAGAGAACTCAGAAAGAGCGCCAGTGCCCCCCCTGGGCAGATGTATAAACAGTATTTCCTAAGCCCTTCAGCTGCTTCCCATGCACACGCAGGTGACAAGACTCCCCTCAGCCCAGACCCGTGGGTCGGGCGACCTGCACCGAGAGGTCGTGGCCCGGGAGAGGGCATCGGCGTTGGCATGAAGAGACCCCTGTCGCGAACGAAGCGTATACTTGTACTGCTGCAGGTCAAGAAACCACCTCGCGTGACCCGTGGATTCGACTCCCTGTGAAGGGCCATCCACTTCAGAGGTGCATGATCCGCCACCAGAGTGAACAGCGCGACCCAAGAGGTAGTACCGCAGCTGAGTTACGCCCATTTGATCGCCAGAGCCTCTTTCTCCACCCGCGTACCTGGTCTCCCTGTCCAACAGTTTCCGGCCCAGGTACATAACGGGTGTTCAACACCGCCGACGCTTTGGCTCAACACGGCACCCAAGCCTGTGTCCAAGCGCCCGCCTGGAGGATAAAAGGAGAGAGAAGTTAGGGGAGATCAAGATAGGTGCTGAAGTCAGAGCCCTTTTTAAGTCACTGAATGCAGCCCCCGCTTTATCAGACCATACCACCGTATTAGGAGCTCTTTTCTTTGTCAAATCGGTCAAGGCGCCGCCTCTCGGAGAAGCGAGGCACAAACCGGCGGTAGTACCCGCCAAACCGAAAGGATTGGACTTGCCGCTTGGTTTTGGACGGGGCCAGGCCATTATGGCTTGCAACTTGGAACACTGTGGCCTCACAGTACCCCGGCCCACTAGGTAGCCCAAATATTTGGCTTCCCTCAATCCAAAGAAACATTTCTTGGGGTTGATTCGGAGCCCGGCCTCTCCCAGTGTCCGTAATACTGCTGTGACCTGCTGTATGTGTTCCTTCCAGGTGCTGGAATAAATGACGACGTCATCCAGATAGGCAGCACAGAACGAGTTATGGGGCCGGAGCACTTTGTCCACCAGGCGCTGAAAAGTCGCAGGGCCCGTGTAACCCGAATGGAAGGACCGATACTGCCAGTGTCCGCTAGGAGTGCTAAGCGCGTTTTTCCTTCACGGACTCCGTTAAAGGAACCTGCCAGTACCCTTTGTCATGTCAAGTGTAGTCAAGAATTTGGCTGGTCCCAGTCTCGAGGAGGTCATCCCGCGAGGCATGGGATAAGCATCGAATTTGGAAACTTGGTTAAGCCGACGGAAGTCATTGCAAAACCTCCAACTGCCGTCAGGCTTAGCAATCAAGACGATGGGACTGGACCAGGGACTACTACTTTCCTCTATTACTCCTAGTGCCAGCATTCGCTTGATTTCCAGCTCCACTTCTACTTTCTTTGCCTCCGAGTCTGTAGGGTCGCTCACGGACGATCACCCCCGGGTCAGTCAATATGTCATGCGCAATCAGAGAGGTCCGACCGGGTTTTTCACTTACCACCTCTGGGACAGAGCGGATAGCTGCTTCGAGCTCTTGTTTCTGCCTGGGGGATAGCTGCTCACGAAATTAAGGGAACTTACTTCAGCGAGAGAGAGCAGGGCTGTCCGGAGGAGGGATGGGATCCCTCTCCTTCCACGGTTTCAGCAGGTTTACATGATATATTAGCTCAGTTGGTGGCGATTGGGCTGTTTCACCAAATAGTCAACCAATCCCTTCCTTTCCTTAATTTCGTAGGGGCCTAGCCAATGGGCGAGCAGTTTAGAGTGAGAAGTTGGAACCAATACCATGACGCGATCCCCCGGTTGGAACACCCGGAGAATCGTGCCACGGTCATAAAGGCGGGCCTGTGCTGATTGCGCCTCCTCTATATGACTTTTTAGAATCGGTCTTATTGCATCAAATCTACCGCGCAATTGGGCGATATATTCCAAAATATTAGTGGAGGGCTGTGCCTCCCCTTCCCAGCCCTCTTTTAAAATATCCAATAAACCCGGGGTTGTCTTCCGTACAGTAATTCAAATGGAGAGAACCCGTAGAGGCTGAGGAACTTCCGATATGCAAAGAGGACAAGGGGAGGAGTTGGTCCCAATCCCTCCCATCCTTGCTGACTACCTTACGTAGCATTTGCTTGAGAGTTTGATTAAATCTCTCCACTAGGCCATCGGTTTGAGGATGATACACCGAGGTCTTTAAATGCTTTATTTTCAGTAACTTGGCAGTCTCCTTGAGCGTTTCCGAGGTAAAAGGCGTTCCTTGGTCCGTCAGGACTTCTCTAGGAATGCCTACGCGAAAAAGACTCCTACTAGTTCCGTGCAATATTTTTGTGGTAGCCAGCCGCAACGGAGCGGCTTCAGGGAATCGGGTAGCATAATCCACGAGGACGAGTATATATTTATATCCTCGGGCTGAGGGTTCTAGGGGTCCTACTATGTCAACCCCAATCCTATCAAAGGGAACGTCAATAAGGGGAAGGGGAATCAGAGGAGCACGGTCCCTCCTAGGAATTTGCCGCAGTTGACATTCCGGACAGGAAACGCAAAAGCGGCGAACCTCCTCATTAATCCCCGGCCAGAAAAAACGGAGCTTAATTCGCTCTAATGTTTTATCGGAGCCGAGATGGCCTCCAAGAAGGTGGGAGTGTGCTAACTTCGCAAACCTGCCGCCCGGTAGGTCAGCTGGATTAGCAACAACTTCGGACCTTCCCTCATGTTCAGCGACCCGATACAACAAATCATTATCAACGACAAAGTGAGGTCCCTGTGGCATGGGCAAATCGCGTCGTTGGCGTTAACGAGAACCACTGCATTCTTTATGTGTTTCAGAGTCGTCATTCCACTGTTCTCTCTTGAAAGAAGCGCCGTCGCTCTAAACTGAAAGTGCAACTCAGAGAGCGGGTCGGTCTGACCTCAAGGCGGAGATTCCTCCTGCTGCGGGCGCTAGTGGATGGCGTAGTAGCCAGCGACGGTCCGGGAGTGTCTTCGTCACTCTCTTGGCCTACCGCCCCTCCCTGTCGGCTGATTACGGTGTGGAAGCAACTTGAGATGAATCGTTGTCATCTATAACGAGGCCATAAGTTTTTCGGGAATGCTTTCTAAACTACGCGCGTTACTATCAGACCAGTCTCGCCCGAGGATTACGGGAAACGGAGGATCGGATGCACCGCCACGGTAAGCTGTCGAAGGGTTCCTCCGAGACATACGTAACACCGGGCGGTATTGTATGTGCGGATATCTCCGTGTATACATTTTAGACTGGTCTTCTTTTAATCCACTGTTGCGGTAGAATAAAGCGGCCGAGCAACGACAGACCGTTACTGCGGAATCGAACAGCGCTGTTTTTATGTCCATTAATAAGAAGCTCCCCGTATGTTTATCCGCCAGGGGATTGCTAAGGGCACACAAACAACCCGCCATTGTCCCCTACGGTCCGCCTTGTTCCCGACGGTCGCAAGCCAGACGGCCCGGCGACTTGAACAGGCTCTGGATTGCGTGGAAGGGACTGCTTTAGTGGGACATAGCTCCCGGGTAGTCCACAGAGCGGCTGTTCTGCCCTCCCAGGTTTCACAGCCGGCCTCTGGGTTTGCAAGGCTGTAGCAGCTCGTCCATAGAATGGGAATTCGCCCCAGGCCGGCTGGGCAAAATCCTGGGGTAGCTTTTAGCAGCAAAAACAGGCCACTTGCTGCACTATTTGTAAGGGGTCAACTCAATGGCGTAGCCACTCACCCACCTGTTGCCAGAGAGCCATAGCCTGCTCTGACAGCCCTTTGTTTGGGTTAAACTCCCAGTTTATTATTTCTTTCACCTGCCAGCCTGGGGACAACCCATCGTTAACAGGGACCTTGGTCCCGATGGGCAGCTCGGCTTTCCTGCCAAGGAGAGCATACTGAGCCACTCGGTGTGTTCCCCAGAAGCCAGCCCACGCCTGTGGGTCCCCTCTACCTTCTCCACGAGATGGGTGGTCAACCCCGGGTTATGCTCATGGAGCAGAGCCTGCACCGCGTCCTTCCTGACCCTCCGGCGCACTCCCTGCCCTGAAACTTGGCCCCGGTACTCACCCACCTGGTTCCATGAAGTTCGTGTCCCTGGTTCATCGGGGACACCATCCTGCCGACTACGCCACTGTAATAAGAGGAGACCAGAGACGTAGAAAGGTTTGGGGCAGCCACCCGTTATATATCTATACTAATAAAAGGCAAAGCCCTCACTCACTCACTCACTCACTGACTCATCACTAATTCTCCAACTTCCGTGTGGGTGGAAGGCTGAAATTTGGCAGGTTCATTCCTTACAGCTTCCTTACAAAAGTTGGGCAGGTTTTATATCGAAATTCTACGCGTAATGGTCATAACTGGAAGCAGTTTTCTCCATTTACTGTAATGGAGATGAGCTTCAACGCCGTGGGGGGAGTTTAGTGTGACATCATCACGCCTCCCGTAATCACGCAGTACATAGAAAACCAGGAAGACCTCAAAAGCGCTGAAGAAAACATGCATTATATAATTGAGAAGGCAGCGAAACAATAAGAAGCGGCGAGTGACATATACAACCATATTCATGAGTTCTGCTACTTGGAAACAAAGCGATGTAAACCTACACTTTAAATTAAGTTCATAGACAGGCTGCGCTGGCGTTTGTAATTTAGTGCCTGCCCATATAAGGCCGTCCGTCAGCGGCAATCAATAGCAAACTCCACTAAATATTCACGGGTGAAGGACTGTGCTTATGGAGAGGAAGATGAGATGGTCAGGGTGGTGTTTGACACAAACTCAGCGAAACTGCGAGAGAAAGTTTTAAGTGCCAGGACTAAGGTAACATTAAATACAGCCATGGACATAGCGAGATGGCACCAGCACAGCTGGGAAACCGATGCATGTACACGGTGGCTCCGTGAACTGGCGCAGTGCACAGATAAAAGCAACAGTTCCAAAAGCTGAACAAAACCGAATTACACAATTGAAAAGGCAGCAAAAATATGAGGCGTCTGATACATACAAGCATATTCATAAATCCAGCTACTGCGGAAACAAAGCACCGTTGGAAAAAGTCAATGTCCGCTAAAGGAAGACAGTGTAAAAAACCCGTGCATGCAGTGTGTCAGGTCTCAGATAAAGAAGAAGGCGAGCTGTTTATTGATGCAGTAAGAAGCGAATCGATGAATGAAACCTGTCATCTTTACAGCGATTGACAAACCGGAATGTAACTTGAACACAACACATCCTACAAATCGAACCTGATTGAAAGAAATAATGATAATCAAATCCTTGATGACAGCAACACTCAGTAACACTCACAAAACAAATACTGTATATTGACAGTCATGTTACGTTATTTTTAAAATGTTCCCTTTTCTTTTCTAGCTTTTTAACACACTACTTCTCGCTGCGATCTGGCGGGTATATATATATATATATATATATCCCGATCTACATACTCGAATAATGGATACTTTATTAGCCATCAAT
>NW_024384870.1:17500-19081 GCF_016835505.1 Polypterus senegalus
CAGTTATACTGTTGTGGCAGGGCACACCAACATGGCACAAGGTAAGTGATGAACTTGTGGATAACCATCAGAAAGCACCACACTAACACTAAGAGAAACACCTCTGTTTTTCAATATGGGAAGACATTACTGCTAGTGAGTGCCAGTTTCTGTCATGGTGTGTGTGACCTTTTATACTCAACTATGGAGACCATGCAAGATTGCTTTGGGCATTTGGAGAGCTTCTGTGTAGACCTTTCACTCTTGGGAAGAGCACTGATGACTCAATAGGAAAATATATAGTCTAGTCCCTCGGTATCTATTAGTTTTAGTTTTAACTGACTGTGATGGTGCAGGTCGGCCCACTCTACGGCCCTTCCAGGGAGCCTCTTGAACCTGCTACTGACGATAATGTACCCGAGAGATTAGCTTAGCAAATGAGGACACACACATAGCAAGGGGTTGGTATGTTTATTAAAACAATCCAAACAAAACAGTGTTCAAAACAAACTGCAGTGTGTCAAAGGTTCCATAAATACTGTAAATATAATAAAAAGAAGTGGTAGTGGAGGTTGAAATCAACCAAATAAATTATTCCATTAAAACTGAGGTTAAAACTCCTAGGCAAGGAAAACTGTCCTTTAAAATCAAGTCCCCAGTACCCCATAAGGTATTCTCAGTAAACAGCCAGGCACCCTGACAGTGATATATTTAGGAAAGGATGTGTCATCATGCATTTGCAAAATAAAAAGTTAGGTGTTGTTCATTAAAAACCACAACATTTGAAGTGTTGAGCCATGTTCTTGCTAACTTGAGGGTTAACCAATAAGCTATGCAAGTAGAAGAAAAGTTGGAAAGCTCAGTCCATGATATAGCAGGTAAAAGGATGAAAGGGTAAAGTGATTAGAAAGCAGTTATGAGAGAAATCAAAAGCACAGCTTACTAAGTTAGCTAGTAATTCAAAGATGGCGACTTCTCATTTTCTTTGTATTTTATGCATTGTGAAATGACAAAGACAGATTAGTGTGACTATAAACATGAAAAGTGAAATGTGCTACAATAGACTATTGAGAGGTCTTTAATCCTGATGCCTCAGACAAGCTCCTGAACTGACCTGCAAGTCGTCTTACTGTTTACTATGTATGGATTACAGAACACATTGTCTTTTTTGTGATCAAACCTTTATTAAAGTAGGTGGCACCCAAAAGGAACCACTATAATAGCTTAAAAATATAAGTGTAAGACAACCTCCCAAGCCCTGCCTTGTGAAAATATCAATAGAGAATTAGAGCACCCACATCCAATCTGTTAAAAATAAATGGAAAATAAGGGGAAAGAAATTAAACACTAGTAGACAGAGCCCTCTGCTTCACTGATCACCAACCATTCATTTGCCCACTAGTTTAGTGTATAACATCAATTTCTCAATATTGAGGCTGGATGACTAATTAATCTACTATGTATAAGTAGGATCAAAATGAAAAAGAGGATTTGAAATCAAAAGAAAGAAAGATAGGGACTTTCCAGTGAGAGTCCAGAACAGTCATAGCAACAATATTGTCTAGGGGAGAAAAATGTAGGGACAAGACCAAAAGTGGAGGT